>NC_050531.1:21046578-21092311 GCF_002922805.2 Oryzias melastigma | reverse complement strand
CCATCCAGAACTGTGGTTACTCCTGCTCTCCTCTCAATGTGGTGGACCTCATCGTAGACATCATGTTCATCATTGACATCCTCATCAACTTCAGGTTTGGTCACAGAAACAGATCCTGTGTGAATACCAAAACGTCAGACCAACATTTGCCGTGTCATGACTCCCTGTTTTTTCAGGACTACATATGTGAACTCCAACGATGAGGTGGTGAGCCACCCGGTTCGCATTGCTGTTCACTATTTCAAAGGCTGGTTCCTCATTGACATGGTGGCCGCGATTCCCTTTGACTTGCTAATCTATCGGAATGGAGAGGAGGTAAGAACACAATGCAGGGACACTGGGGGGCGTCTGTGCTGCAGTGAGGAGGGTAACAAAATGAGGTCTCATGCTACGGTCACACCGGACTCATACGCGTTTTCGCTGTCAAGGAAAAGTCTATGTAGACCAGGGGTGGGCAAACTTTTTGACTCGTGGGCCACAAAAGGTTCTAAAACTTGACAGATGTGCTGGATCAGATGGTTGAAGTGTTTCTGTAAGCGACCACTTTGGAGAAATAAAAACATATAATTAAGACAAAAACATAATTTTTTTATTTAAAAAAGCTGCTGTTTTTGCCCTTATTTTAGTCCCAGTTGCACCAATTGATTGATTTCTTTCAGGGAAAAATGATGTGTTGAAATGATCAATAAAAATGACTGACACACATGAACGTGGGAAAAACAGCAAATCTTCCAACACAACATGAAAGCAAAATATCTTTCTGCTCCTAAACACTAGTCAGTGTATTTGTGGTGCAACATCTGAGGGGAGACACCAAAATTACAGGGAAATATAAAACAGTAATTTGGATTATTATAATTCATTCCAATGTGGGTGCCAGATTAATGGTCTGGGACCCCTGGGCCGTAGTTTGCTAGTTTGTGTTGCTACACGTTTTTGGGCTGTATGTACAAAATGCATCACTACTAAATGCACCTTGAAGGTTTACCAGATTTGGTGGTGACGTATTGATTTTGTTGTTCTAAAAACACGGTTTGTATTCCGCCAGAATTCTGTTTCACCAAATCTTTCATTTATTGAAATAGAGGTGTGAAAGAAAAAGCCTGGAACAAGATTCACTAGATTTGCTCCACTTTGACCTTTTGCATCAAGCCTCTTCCAACTGTTGGTGTTGGACATGTTCTACTGTGGTATCAGATAGCAGCAGTCCAGTGTGAACACCATATACTGATAGTGGGTTTCTTCTTTTAATATTGAGTGATGGGGAGACATTAGGTTTTCTTCTTTTCAAATCAAGTTGGAGCAGCTCCAATAAAGTTTTATAAAATGCTCAGAGCAGAATATAAACCACAGCTTTGAGAACAACATCACCACATTTTGTCATTATGAGAGATATTTTTGATAAAAAGAAAAAAAAAGGATTTTTCTGTTTGGTTGATATACTTTGAGAAGTACTTCTTCCAAAGAAAACATAATACAGATGAAAATATGTACATAGAAGTTGTACTGGAGTGTAAGTCACACTTTTGGGAGAAATGTATTTAAATAAATACAGGAATAAGAATGCACATTTAACTTGAAAGGCGACAGAATAGATAACAATAGACTGACAATATGCACACTTCACTATAGTATAAGTCACACCCCTAGCTAAACTATTTAAAAAAATAGACTTATACTTCGGAAAATCAACACCAAATCATCCCCAAGTTGTCACATATTGACATTTGGTTAAAGACCCCTCTGTGTAACTTTTTTTAGGTGTCCCCAACTTGTCGTTTTTTGACATGCTGGCGTGGTACCAGATGGAGTACTGGATGTGCACTGGTTCTAGGGATGCGTCCAGTACTAGTACTCCAATCCAGTACCAGCACCCTAACCTCAACCCAGTACTGGTTTGCGTCTGGTACTGCCCGGCACGTGAAAAAACTGTGACTTGGGGGGACGCCCAAAACGTCAAAAAGTGAGGCGGAGGGGTCTGTAACCAAATGTCCAGAAGAAATGGGCATGAGAATGTGTTGGAAAAATATAGAATTTACTTCAATCTGCTTGTGAAAAGCTCAGGAATGAAGGATTATCTTAAATGTTTCTAGTAACAGTAGCATATTATTTGTTAATCTGAATACAGTTTGTCAGTCAACTATGATCTAATTAAAGGCCAAACAATTTAAGACACTTTTAATTATTTGGCTTTTATTTTTACAAGTTTAATAGAAAAAGGGTTTTGGGTGACTAAAGAAAAAGGTGGTTATATTCACAGGACAAAATTCATCATTTTGTCTTTTATTATTTACTGGATTTAACTAAAGTCTTGTAAAGACACGGCTGGATTGACTTTGCTGTGACATTACATGGTTTATGTGAAGAGAATCAGGTGTGAAGAGAATTCCATAAAGTATGTTCTAATAGTGACAGAATGTGTAGCTTTTACTATTGGAGGAATTGTAATAAACATCCAGGAGGTTGAACCATTGTTTTTGAAAGTGCTGCCATCATGTACTTCACTGATGCTGTCCATTGTTCCAAGATAGAGGAGAGTTTTTCATCAGACACTTGATATTTTCTGTAAAGGGCACAAACACACACAAATACACACATGGCAGGACTGGGCCGTCTGCCAGCACAGTAATCGACTAGATATTTATTTGTTGTAAAAACATGAAGGAGGCCAGCGGAATACAAGTAGAAAGCCAAGCGAGTAGGAAGGCCGCAGAAATAAATCGGACTTGAGATTCTGCACCTCTTTGGCAGTGAATCACACTCAGGCAAACCCCCCCAACAGGACAGTGTGTGTGACAGAATGTCAACAGTGTGGAGAGCTTTAGGCAAATCCATGAGATTTTCAAAGTTTTGTTTTCTTCTACACTGTAAAAGTTCACTTCTTTATTTTGACTCATTTTGTCTCCCGCTGCAGACCACTACTCTGATTGGTCTGCTGAAAACTGCCCGCCTCCTGCGTCTGGTGCGTGTCGCCAGAAAGCTGGACCGCTATTCGGAGTACGGCGCTGCCGTCCTCTTCCTTCTCATGTGCACCTTTGCTCTTATTGCTCACTGGCTGGCATGCATCTGGTATGTTGTTGGGAGAAGTACATTTATGACTTACTACTTTAGTTTTACCTGTACTGGTGTTGAAGTTGTCTCTTCTGTTGCGTTTTTCCAGGTATGCAATAGGTAACGTGGAGAGAAATGGCTCTATAGGCTGGCTCCACACTTTGGGCGACCAACTAGGAAAACACTATAATGATTCTATCAAAGGTATGACAAGAAAAATGTTAAATATTCTTCACATAAAAAAGAACGGCTTGCAAGGCAAGAATAAATTCAGACGTTTTAAAGAGAAATACAAATTCAGTAAATTTAAAGTCAGATCGTCAGCACTGGAGAGTGTAATGACGTGTTTCTGTGCAATCTTACTCCAGGTTCAGGACCTTCAATCAACGACAAGTACGTCACCGCTCTGTACTTCACCTTCAGCAGTCTGACCAGCGTGGGATTCGGGAATGTGTCTCCCAACACGAACTCTGAGAAGATCTTCTCCATCTGTGTCATGCTTATCGGATGTGAGTACAGACGTTACAGACAGACTGATGGAAGGATGGATGGATGGATGGATGGATGGATGGATGGATGGATGGGGAATTGGATGATGGACAAAGGGGCGGATGCAGGATAGATAGATGCATGGTTGGATGGATGGATTGATTAAAGGGATGGATGGACATATAGATGGATGGATGGATGGAAGGACAGATGGATGGATGGATTGATGGATAAATGGGGAGTTTGATGTATGGACAAAGGGAGAGATGCATGGATAGATGGATGGATGGATAGACGGTGGGACGGATGGATGGATGGGGAATTAGATGGATGGACGGACAGACGAAGAGATGGATGGATGGACGAATGGAATGATGGATGGGAAATTGGATGGATGATGGATGGATGGAGAGAGGAATGGATGGACAGAAGGATAGATGGATGGATGGACGGACAGATGGATGGACGAATGGATAGATAGATGGATGGATGGAGAATTGGATAGATGGACGGAGGAATGGACGTTTAGATGGATGGATTGAAGGATGATGGGGAATTAGATGGATGGGCGGACAGACGGAGAGATGGATGGATGGATGGTTGGACAGATGGAGGGATGTATGGATGGGTGAATGGATGGATGGGGAATTAGATGGATGGACAGAGAGATGGATGAATGGATGGATGGAAGGATGGGTAGTTGGTTGTGTGGATGGAGGGATGGATGGATGGGTATTTGAATGGATGGACGTATGGATAGATAGACCGAGGAATGGACGCAAAGACGAATGAATGGATAGATAGATGGACGGACGGATGGATGAATGGACGGACGGATGGATGAATGGGTGGAAGGATGGATGAATGGACGGACGGATGGATGAATGGGTGGAAGGATGGATAGAAATAGTATAATTAGCACAAAGAGAAATCTAAAGATATTAGGGGTGCAAAGATGGTTAATCCATTCATAGTTGTGGGAAGGTGTGGATTACTAAAAAGATCGGTCAATAACAGATGTATAATCCAAACAAGCAGATCTAGAAATACATTCCAAACAACCTGCCATGGATGAAATCATTGAGCTTAAAGATGTTAAATGTTGTTTTCCCTAAAGCTGTGATAACTGTGGTTTTTCCCTTCACATCCGCATTTTCTTCTTCAATAATCCCTCCCTTCTGCCTGCAGTCATTAAATCCTCTATCCAAAATACCATGCAATATTTAAAATTTGATCTGTTTGCATACCTAATAAGCATACAAGTAAACGTGCATTAGTCAAGACTAGATTCCTCACTGCTCCTGTAAACTCTCCTTTTCTTGTGTTTGTCATTTTCTCATTTTAATTATCTCCTCAGTTCATCTCTCTATCTTCTCTGTTTGTTAATCTAAATTAAATTGGTCACACAAGGTGCACTTGCCAGCTTCTGTCACTAAATGAACACAGCTTTGTCTTCTCTTTCCGGCACCTGCAGCTCTGATGTACGCCAGCATCTTTGGGAACGTGTCAGCTATCATCCAGCGGCTTTACTCCGGAACGGCCCGCTACCACACCCAGATGCTCCGAGTGCGAGAGTTCATCCGCTTCCACCAGATCCCCAATCCTCTCCGGCAGAGGCTGGAGGAGTACTTTCAGCATGCCTGGTCGTACACCAACGGCATTGACATGAATGCGGTGAGTGGCACCTGGACGTCAGTCAGACTGCTTTGAGTAAGGAAGATTGGTGCCGTTTATGTCTTTGTCACAACTGCTCTTACGGGTGGATAGGAGCTGTCTGTGGGGGAAAAAGGACAAATGTGTACAGGGTGGCCGACAGGATGTACCAGAGTTGTAGACAGCCTGTAAAATTTGAACAGCTTCCTGCAAGTAAGGAGCTAGTTCCCTTACCTCACTAATGACTAGTTACACCAAGAGACCCAAGCAAAGCAATACAAATTCAACAACCACAAGATTTTAAAACATCAGAAATAGCAAAACTTCTCTGTGAAGGGCGTAAAGGGCATCGTACCACAATATCACTTGAACATCTTGTGCTATGTTCACATTTTATGTGTGTTCAGGAACGCACAACTAGTCTATAGTGTTCACCCTGGACGGGCAGGCAGGGACTACTTCTTCTTTTGTTTTACTTGTTTACTAGCGCACATCCACCACCAACAGTAGGATGAGCCTTGGTGTGAAATGTCAAAGTGATAGAAATTTTGAATATTTTGCTCCAGACTTTTTCTTTCACAACTCTATTCCAATATGGAAGATACGTTCACACCGCCCTTGGCAACGCGCGTTCAAGCGACCACATTCAATGAAAAGTCTATGTAAATTTGCGTATTGAATCTCTGCGTTCAAAACTCTCACATTTATGTGGCAATACCAACGTTTTTAGAGTTGTTTTTGGCCTCTTCATACAAAACGTACGACTAAGGATGTAACGAGTCTTTGTGTATTTGTAAAATTCAAGATTAAGATTCAAACTCATCAACATGTTCATAGATGAAGAAAGTTTAAAAAATCAGTTTGTCTCGGCCTATGCCTAAATTTAGGGAAATGCAGAGCAGATGACATTTCTCCATGCAGGCTTGCTGTGTGTGTAGCGGAGGGGCTGCGTGTTCTTCCTCCCTCCTGGGAAATTTATACAGCTCCTTCAGATTTAAAAGATTCACATAAGTCCGTCCCTCTCTATTCCAATATGGAATAGAGCATAATTCCAGGTGAACACCAAATGCAATTATAAACTTTTTAAAATTATAAACTATAAAATTTTCAAACAGTTGGACAATACCAAATCCGAGTCCCTGATTGGTCAAAGTTCAACCTGGTTTAATTTTCAAAGTGCATTCAATACCTAAGGATGTAACGATTCATTCAAGCCACGATTCGATTCCATTCACAGTTTTAAAGTCACAATAAATTAAAGGTATTTTAGGGCCAAGTATGTTTTCTTTAGATCAAACTGTCTGTTTTCACACAAACAATTACACACAATGAGGAAATGATCACAAATCCTTTCATGCTCGGTTCTTGTTGTGCTTCACGTGTGACGGACCTCTCCACACCTGCGTCCGCTCAGCGCTACCCCCCACCTAGCCTCTACGTGGGCTCTTGCCTGAGCTCGCACTCAGTGCAAATGACTGTTCATGCGCAGCTTGCAGAGAAAAAAAGACAAAGAGGGGTAAAGAGAGTTAATGAAAAAGAGCACGGCTCCCGGGAAGAAGTCAGAAGGGAAACAGTCGCAAAGCTACTTTGTCACCAATAACTGTTGTCACGGAGGATTGGTCAAAGTTGCAGTAAAGTTGCGATGAAAATGTAACGTTGCAGGGTGAGGAACAAATATCAGGTTAGCTTGAATTTGTGTTAATAGTTGAAATAAAAAAAATGTGCAATCCTGGAGGGACTGACTTATGTAAGACTTTTAAATCTGAAGAAGCTGCAAAAATTTCCCAGGAGGGAACCGCAGAGGAAGAACACGCAGCCCCTCCGCTACACACAGCGAGCCTGCATGGAGAAATGTCATCTGCTCTGCATTTCCCTAAATTTAGGCACAGGCCGTGACAAACTGATTTTTTTAACTTTCTTCATCTATGAACACGTTGATGAGTTTGAATCTTAATCTTGAATTTTACAGATACACAAAGACTCGTTACATCCTTAGTTGTACGTTTTGTATGAAGAGGCCAAAAACAATTCTAAAAACGTTCGTATTGCCACATGAATGTGAGAGTTTTGAACGCAGAGATTCAATATGCAAATTTACATAGGCTTTTCATTGAATGTGGTCGCATGAACGTAGGGTGGTGTGAACGTATCTTTAAGTGCTTGTAGCTTACATTAGCTTTACAAATGCTTCACAATACATTTACCATACGTATGACTATTGTATAGTCCATTTTCATTACATCCCATGAGGAGGCTGTAGCTTCAAGGGAACTGTGAGACACACCTGAACTCACTTTAAGATCCAGGCGTTCCCTCTACAATCCTCCACTCAAAAACCCACACTCGTCTAAGTCAACCCATACGGATGCATGTGACTAAAGCATTATAGCACAGGCAGAAACAAGAAAGCCATTGTGTAACGGTGCTGTAGAACTGTCATAGGGTCTAGAACCAGCAGAGATAATAGAAAAAGTATGTGGGCATCGTAAATGTTTGATAGAGCTTTTTTTTGTTCTACTTGTAAATTGACTTATGTAATGGGTTTCATGTTGGAGTGTAGTTTTGGTTAATCAGCGAATGATCTTTTTTAGTGCAAGAGCAGGGGTCAGAGCAACAAAGAAATCAAACAATTTTCTCTCCAAAATGACTCAAACTTCAGCAATTTTGTTTAGAGCTGACAGTATTCAGCATGTGAAGAACTAAAGTTTCTGTGCAGCTAAAGAACTGAAACCATATGAACAAAACACACTAAATTGAGTTATCAGTAGTCCTAAACTTTCACTTTTATTTACCATTTTTGTTTTCTTCTACAACTGAAGATGTAACACTTTAGCAGTCTCAGAAACATCTCTCCCAGATTCAAGAATTGTTCAGGGTCATGTGTATTTTGTGTCTCCGCCCCCTGATCTTTTATTCAAAGACAGCTTTATTACACCATGTGAAGAAACATTTCCCAGGATGCAGTTTGTTCTTCCAAAACGCCACTCACATCACACTTTAATCAGCTGCTCATGGCTCTGTGGAGCATCAGGCTGGAACAAAAGGAGTCTGCGGTAATGCAAACAATTCACGGGGCTCATTTCAGTGCAGCCGGGAAGCCGGTCGACACGAGAGAGAGGAAAGAAATCTGCACAGCATCGCATCAGCGTGGCATGATGTTTACTGCGATGATTATTCTGATTGTGTGGAGTAGGCCTTGTCTCTTTCTCTAAGTGACTGACTCAGTCAGCCCTGACCTCCTTCAGTCATGAAGATGGGAGAGAATAATAAAGCAGCTCTGATGAGAGGCTGATAGTGTTATTTTATGAGTCAAAGCAGAATGAAGAAGCAGCTTCTTCATTCTGAACAGTGCTGGGATATTGCTGTTAAGCATTTAGGCAACACGTTTGCTGAATTTCAGCAAAAAAAAGATAGAAAATTTGAGTTTCTGTGGGTTCAGCTTCTGTCTTGATTGAGTGCAACACAAAGTTCAAGTCTGTTTTAAACCATCAGGAGGCAGTTGTTCTGTCCTTTCACGTCCATTTTCTCACTTATCCAAAGCTGTCAGTCACACCTCTGCTGTACTTCAATGTATTGCATTATAATAAATCAGATACAATGCAAAAAATGCCAACAAAAGAAAAAGATGTGAATTCTCCAAGGAAGCAAACTGATTGTTTTTGCTTCAGTGGATATTTATTCATCAAGTGGATCAGAAACTCTAAAACCTGTAGGTTCAGAAAAGAACTGCTTAGTTAATATGAGTACTTCACTTAGATCAGCTTTTTGTCATTTTGATATCTGATTTAGTGCTAAATGGCTGTTTATTGGGGCTGTGAAAGTAATCTTGTTAACGTAAGCTATTAATAGAAACAGAATAAATGCGAAAGATCTGCTGTGGTGGTATTTTTGGTAGCTGAGGTTCCAAAGGGTTAAAAGTCAATGTTCTAAATGTAAAATTTTGCGCATGATTTCTTATTGTGATTATTTGCAGATAACAATTGCCTGGCAAATACTGTAACAAAACACAAAAAAATTATCCTAATTAATCGCAATTAATTTTTTTTCAGGTTTGCGATTAATTAGTTAAATTTTTTTTAATCGATTCCCGGCTCTACTGGGCTGTCTGCAGATGAAAAATTGGCAAATTTCTGCTACCCTATGCACACAGTTGCCTTGCAGGAAATATCAAAGTGATAGACCACTCGATGAGCCCGTAGAATGAAAACTGCCAATGCACATTTTTTTCCTATGGGCATGCTGCGGGTGACAGGTAGTAGTGAAAAACACACTAGGGTAGGTAGGGGTGAAGTAGGTGAGATGCAGGCATGTGGTATGGATCTTGTTTCAAGCCTCCAAACCCCCAAAAAGTCCACCTTTCTAATGGCTAGAGTGTATTGTAGGGACACCGTACGACAACACCACCCATAAGTGCGAGTCACTTACATTATCCTTATTAATACTTTTAACACATGCATGACAACAGTTCATGATGTCGCTAACGTGGCAACCCAAGCCTTAAGGAAACTGTAAGACATACCCTTTAAGATTCAGCTGCTCCTCTCTATAACACTCCATCTAAAGAGGATGTAGTTTTATTGTCTGATGTATGTGTGCGTCTGACTCCTATTCGTAACGATTGTCTGTCAAAACACCATTATATTTCTTGAATTGAAACATTTTTGGTGACATTTTTTAGTCTTACTCCTCACACTAAATACTCATCGACCAAAAACAATGGTCCACCACTTTTGTCGTGATCGATACCTTTTATCAATAACAGAAAGCAGTGTTCTGCAAGTTATCTCCAAATTGCAGTCCTTTAGAGATTACTAGCTATTATGGTTCATAAGCAGGAGTGTCAAACTCCAGGCATCCTGCTGAATTCCTGAAACCTTGTCTTCTGATCACCTGGGTCAGGTGTGCTTACCCTACAAGAAGCTTCAATGGCAGGTTGCTTGGAAAACCAACACATTCTCATCCCAACTTGTCACATGTTGACTTTTGTTTAAGGGCACTTCCGCGTCACTTTTTGCCTTTTTGGGTGTCCCCATCTCATCATTTTTTGACATGCTGGCTATTCATAGAATCAAGGGTTCACAACCCTCAGTATGCGATACCCGATGCAGTACCACATGTGGACTGGTCCTCGGGACATGCCTGGTACTGGTACCCTAACTTTAACCTGGCACCAGACGCGGTAAAGTACAAGAACTGGTACAAGGTGTGATACTGGACCGTCCCGGTTTCGGCCCAGAGGGTGGGGACCTGTGATTTAATGGGAACAGCCAACACGTCAAAAAAAGACGAGTTGGAACTCCCAAAACACCAAAAACTGACGCGGAGGGGTCCTTAACCAAACGTCAAAATGTGACGAGTTAGAAGTGAGAATGTGTCATAAAAACATGTCGGACACAAACCCTCAAGGCCCGTTGTTTGACACTTCATTTAAAATAATCCTTTATGATGCCACAGTTTCAGATTTGTGACATGTTATACGACGTACTTTTAAATTACTTCCATTGTAAAACTTGCAAAAGTAAGTCATAAAAATCTAATGTGACAAACTCGTCACAGAGTATCTCACATTTAAATAAAGGGCAACATGTTTAGTGATTGATTATAGAGTTCACTGTTGGTACACTGAAAGGAAAAGAGAAAAAGTTGGAGAAATATTCCAAAAATCTAAGTTGATATAGTCCAAAAAATTATAGGTGATCAGTTTTGCAACCAGGAAGGGGAAATGTATGAAAAACAAATGGTGCTTTTTAATCTAAAAGTCCAAAAATACATTTTAATCTGACTCTAAGAATATTTATTTTGAATCCCAGCACAGCTAAACCTTTCTGTTTGTCCTTCCTCTTCTCCATCTCCATCCCTTTCACTGACTTCTCCTTTTTTTGGTCACCTGCTTCCCCCCTCTCCCCAGGTGCTGAAGGGATTTCCTGAGTGTCTCCAGGCGGATATCTGCCTCCACCTGAACCGGACTCTTCTGCAGAACTGCAAGGCTTTCAAAGGTTCTTCCAAAGGCTGTCTCCGGGCTTTGGCCATGAAGTTCAAGACGACGCACGCGCCGCCGGGTGACACGCTGGTCCACGCGGGGGATGTCCTCATGGCCGTGTACTTCATATCCAGAGGATCCATAGAGATATTGAGAGGGGACGTGGTGGTGGCAATCCTAGGTAAAATTCCTTTTATTACCTCAAAGTTACAAATTATTCTGTGTTATAACTAATGGAAAAACAGAGAAATATTAAGCTATTAAAGATCCACTCCAATAAAAATTGTGATCTTGGTGGTTTTAACCCATTTTTGTGGCATTTCTCTGTTGATGGAGGACTTATATTTGGCCATTTATGCTAAAAAATGAATTTGCGAGTATTTCTTCATTCACATCACTTTGAATCAGAAACAAATGAAATTTGAAAAAGATCATATATGTAAAGTAGAAAACATGCTCAAGCTCCCTCCTCTGTTCCACTCTGAAACACTGAAGGGAAGGGGGGCGGGGTTACTCCACGCCAATCGTCCCAGCTCAAATTTTTACCTCTGCCACTTTATGTTCTAGTAAACAATACTTGATTTGGCCTAAAAGGGAGTAATGGTAATTTCAAAAAGTTCTAAATGTACAATTTTGCATGTGATTTTATATTGTGATTATTTGCAGATTATTTGCGATTAATCGCGATTAATTTCTTTAAGATTTGCAATGAACTAGTTAATTTTTAAATCGATCTAAAATAAACTCTTCTCTACACTTTATGTTGTAGTGATCACATTCTCTCACACAAATCTTTACCCTAATCTTTACATTGCTTCAAAAATTCACCTATTTTATTTATTTGTTCCGAACAGGACATTTTATTTATGACTTTTAGAAGGAAATCCGACCCAAATTCCTGTTATTTTTTTTTAGTTGTAGTGATTTTACCTTGTTGGCAGACCTAATGGGCAGCAAATTGGCTTTGTTACTTTAACAGAGCGATTCAAACAGCACAATGGAGTGAAAAGGCAGAGTAGCAGAAGTGGAACAGACATGCTGTGTAATTGTGGTGAGCAGCCAACTGGGAAGTATGCTGGAGGCTCATGTGAGCTTGGAACTGTTTCTCTGCACATGAAGTTTGAGAAAAATACACATTTTTTGTGCAGAAGCATCATGGAGGAATCTAACGGGTTTGAGAGGATTTTTGCAGGAAAACAGGAGAACTAAGTCCCCTGCCTGTGTTATAAAACTATTTCAAAGTCAAGAAGACCTAAGAGATCGTTTTTCTTATTTTAAAATAAAAAAAAAAAAAGGTTGGTAAAATTACTTTTAATAGGATCATTTGTGGCAACAAATGGACGGTAACATTTTATACAGCATGACCGGCTATTCATTTATTACCAGAAAGCAGAGGGAGATCCTTTTCATAAGCCTTCCATTGTGTCAAACAACCAGAAGATATTCCTGTACAACAATGTACACAATTTATAGGGCTTTTATTTTGAAGAGCTAAAGTTTCTGTTGGTCTGCTTGTTAAACATTTTGATTTATTTTTGTATCATAGTTACTTGTTTCTTTTGGTTTGTTTACTGTTTTGCATTCACTTCTTCACTCTTAATTTCAAGAAGTTTTTATTTTAATAAACAATTTTCCATTTAATTGAAAATATTGTCCTAATTCTGCTTTTTTGTTTATCAATTAATTAAATAAGAGACACTTACAAAAAAAAACATTCAAAGGGATTTAAAAAATTGAGATTAATGTCAGATCCACCGCAATTACGATAATTATCGATATCGGTATCAATACTGGTATCGATATCGGCGATATTGACCAGTATCGGATTGATACCAGAATGCTCAGTGTCGCCCAGCCCTACAAGGAAGTACCTGATCAAAATAAAATATTGTCTGTTGTGAAATTTATCCAAGTTAGGATCAGATTCCTCAATAAAAGTATGTGGTCTTATGTCGACAGATTTTGTGTAGGGGTTTGGACTTCCAACAAGCTCACTCTTGATTGGTGAGAGTGGTTGCCATAGAAATGTTGACTTAGACCAACTCAGATCCATCGCTGCTTACTGATGTCATCTGGCTCCAACATGGCGACTATAATGACATTGTTTCATTAGAGCTGTCATTTTCTATGGATGACATCACACTGACTCGGTCCGGTTCTCATATACAGACTGTAAAGTGTGGCGGTTCTGCTGCTGCTCTGTGTTGTTCTGTTGTCACAGACAGTGACAGATCAGGTACATCTTCCCTCTGTCTGCTATTTTATCAACACTAACTCAGTTTGTTGCTCCTAAACTCTTTAGTTAGTATGGATGCAAGCAATCCCTGTCCTGTTTACACTCAGTTAGCAGTGTGTGTTCTGCTAAAGAGACAACTTAAAGAGTCGTGCTGTAAGAGGAGCTGTTTGGGTTGAATCAAGGTAAATCATTTGGCAAAGAGCTAAAATACAGAGATAAATCTGACATGAACCCTAGGGGAACACTGTGTTACAACACTATAAATTATTTACTTTAGAATGCTACAAATGAAAATCCCAAGGCTTCTTTGAACCTAAAAAAAACATACAAATATTTCTGTTTTGCAGCTAAATCAATCTTTTAATATAACCATAATTTCAACTCTTTAAACTTTGATCTTTAATCAGTTCTTGAGTAAGCCTTCAAAACATTTATGTTGAAGTAGCTCTTTGAAGATACTGTCATCTGTTGGTGGGATTGGTGTGTTGCACCAATAATGTCTATGTTATAGCACAGAAATAACTTTGTACATACACATAAAAATTCAATTAAATGAGAAATTTGTCTACTTAAAAGGTTATAAGAAAGGAAATAGTTGGGGTGTGCCTAACAAGGTCGTCAGCGACCAGATTATTGTTTGATTAGCTAACCGTTAAAGTGTTTGGGCAAGATGCTTAATGCCTGGAAACCCAATACTTTTGCACTGAGGTAAAGAATTCATAGCCAGACTTAATCATTGATCTAGTAGTGTGTGGTTTAAGACAGGAAGTCTATATCTCCAGTTCTCACTGTGTGTCTCAACAACAGATACATTATAGAAGTGTAGGCTTACTAACTACTTGCTTCTTCTTAGAAGAAACATGGGGTAATATTTTTAGGTTAACTTACCCATGACGGCAAAAACAAAAAAAAGCTCCAGCTGTATGTCATTTGCAATTACATACCTGCTATTAAGCTGTCTGATTAGAACATGATGGGGAAATCTTATTGGGCAGACATGTTGCTGAGACCCTCTCCAACATGGTCCCTCCTTTATCTATCTACAAGTATGTCTTATATGGTCATTCTTCTTCCTCTTTGCACCTTTTCCAGGAAAGAATGACATCTTTGGGGAGCCCATCAACCTCTACACCCGCCCAGGCAAATCCAACGCCGACGTCAGAGCTCTAACGTACTGCGACCTCCACAAAATCCTACGGGAAGACGTTCTGGAGGTGCTGGACATGTATCCGGAGTTTGCGGATCACTTCTGGAACAACCTGGAAATCACCTTCAACCTCAGAGACGTGAGTTCATAACCCCAATTATGGAGCACAGATTTACCAACCATAACTGAATCCTTACCCTGAACATCGTTCCGCTGTTCCTTTCAGACCAACATGATCCCCGGCTCCCCCAGCAGTGATGATTCCACCTGTGGGGGGTTCAACAAACTACGAAGACGGAAGCTATCGTTCCGTAGACGAACAGAAAACGGTGATTGATCCCTTGTTTCCTTCTGCTTTGATTCTTTTAAGTTATATCTGTGCATCAAAACTTAAACCTAAACTGAGTTATTTTTTTTTTTCTGTAGATGATGCAGATGCTGGCGAAATCAAAAAGTCTCACAAGTCCAGACGAAGACAGCGGGACACAGCGAACAACCAAAAGGACAGAGAGGAGGTACCTAAAAAACAATGGGCGGGACTTCGGAGCTCAGTCTCCACACACTCAAGTGGTGATGAGGTACTTTCCCTCTCCATTGTACTATCTATGCCCGTCTAATGCTACAATCACACCAGGCTTGAAAGGCTTGAGGGACCACTTCCAATAAAAAGTTTATGTTTATGCGCATTTCAGGCTTCCATGTTCAAAACTCTCGTGTTCATGAGTTAGTTTTTACAACCATTTTCAGGCTCTATGTACAAAATGTGCCTCCATTGAATGCACAGTAAAAGCTTCACCAGTTGAACTTTGACAAATCAGGGACTCGGATTGGGTAGTAACATTTTGATGGCTTCCTTTTAAACTCATGGAAGTGCCATTTGTTTAAAAAAAATTATCATAGAGGAGAAATTAATAATTACGGTCAAGTTTATTTGATACCAAGTCTTTCATATGTCGGAACTCACACGTTCTCACTCCCAACTTGTCATATATGGGCGCAGGCCCAACCCTGGAATTTACATTTTAATTATTACTTTTCATCAAGAAATGAGTGGTGCGTCAAACTGCGTAACCTTTGTGCTATCCTAGGCATGTTTACATTAAAAGTGAGGTCAAGATGACAATACTCTGAACATTTTTTAAAGAATCTTTCATCTTCACTGGTGTCTGTGGCAGACATAAAATCCTGTCCACCTTTGTCATGGGATGAATCACACATCAATATAAGGGTGGGTTCATCTGGACCCCATTAGGTAGCCTAAAGGTTAACAAGAGAAAATAAAATAAATACAAAGAATAAAAAGGAAAGAAAAGAAACAAATTTAATATATCATCATTGTGATTTGGCGCCTCCTTTAGCAGATAGCACCCTAGGTGGCAGTCTAGGTCGCCAATGCCCAGAGCTGGCCCTTTATAGACGTATGGTTGGGGCCTCTTTGCGCCACCTTTTGATGCTTTGGGTATCCCCAACTTTTCGTTTTTTTGACGTGTTGGCTGTTACCAGTAACCCTTGGGACGCTGTAACGAACACTGATACCAGGTTAGGGTACTGGTACCGGTCTGCATCTCAAGGGTTGGGAACCCGTAATTAGCATTTGTATTTTTTTCCAATCTGTGGCCCGGTACCAAGCAGTGCTCGGACCAGTATTAGTCCACTGCCTGGAGGTTGGGGACTCCTGATTTAATGTGGACAGCCAGCATGTCAAAACATGACAAGTTGTGGACACTCAGAAGTGATGCAGAGGGGGCCTGAATCATACGTCCAAATATAACGAGGTGGGAGTGAGAATGTGTAGGACTAAATAGAGCTGTGAAAAAAAAAAAGTCTGAAGCAAGATTTCTACTGCTTTGACAATTTACACCAAGCCTCTGCCATCTATAGGTCCACTAGTATCAGGTAGCGACAGTCCAGTGTGAACACCAAATCCCAAAAGCAAATTCAAGAACCCACACGTACCCGGTGAGTACATAGCTTCAAACAAGTGAACTCTGGGTCTGCTCTGACAGGGGGAGGAGTCAGTCATCAGCAGCCTTGCTCCACCTGCAATAATGGAGACTCCTAAAACTCTAGCCCCACCCCCAAACTTCAATGAGAACGCAGAAGGTGATAGAGATCCCAAGACTGGAAACACTTGCAACGCGCTGTCAGGTACACTTCAAACTGCTTCTTTCAGAAAATCTCCCACACACTGAGTTAACTGGACTCTCCCCACCCTACCCACTCAGGCGCGTTGTCTGGGGTGTCCAACATCTTTAGCTTCTGGGGAGAGAGCCGAGGGGGCGGTCAGTACCAAGAAGTCCCCAGCTACAGCCTGGTCTCCCCACCGCCAGCCAACACACCCCTGCATAGCCTGAGCCGACACCAACGCAGCCAGCTGGACTCGCGACTGGACCTGCTGCAGAAACAGCTCAACAGGTACCGTCAGCAGGCAGTCTGGGCACACATCTTTGTTTATGCATTTATTTAGTTTGTTTGCTGTGTTTCTTCCAAGAGAACCTATTGTAGTGTATGCTGAACTGATGATCGTCTTATTGTGCCGCAGTGGAAAACCAGCTTTTATGACCTTGTTGTCTTTAGTTGAGCAATGCTGTAGTGTCAGGTGTTTTATGATCACAGGCTGTGTTTTTTTATGCCAAAGAAGGATGCTCAGACTTTTAATGCCTGTAGACTCTGCTGCTGAAGATGCGACAGCTGTCTGAAGCTGTCTGTGAAGAAATGTGGTTAGAGGGGTGAGAAGTTCTGCAGCACATGAACAGATCCCACATTTCTTGCATGTAATACAGTTCCCATGTGGGTATCAGTTTGCTAATCTACAGAGATTTCTCAACAGTAACTAAAGGTGTTTTTAGACTCGACGCATTTGGTTCACTCAAAGTGAACCAGAGGACTTTTTCCTCGATTATGCAGAACAAAGTTTCAGTCTGAATACGCACAAACGAATCCTGGTCCGGGACCAGACCAAATGCAATCCTAAAGACTCGATCCAGAACAAATAAATGGACTCGATCCGAACCAGTAAATTTTCCCAGTCTGAAAACACCCTAAAACCTTGTTTCCACTGAGTGGACCAGACTGGACCTGGTCAGACAGGACTTTTGAGCGTTTTCATTACAAAAAGGACCCATTAAGCAGGAGCAACTGGTGCCATTTCTGGTCCCCTATTGGTTGTAGACCCATAGAAAAATGGAATGCACCTGGTAGGGCGGAGCTTTTGTCATCACACGATGAAACCCATTGATTGGCGGAAAGGTTTTACGACAACAGCAAGCGTCCGATCAGCACTTTTCCCGACTCAAGATCCAAACTGAAAGTTTTGTCCTCTTTTCGTCTGTATTCTTCTTCACCCCCCACAATCTTGTTGGAAAGAATACTAAGAATTCTTCCTTATTCTCGGGATTTGGGGATTGGACACACGCCAAATCCACGAATATGGAGACACTTCCCCCCGGTTTCTGTCTCATCCGATCCTGCGGCCAAAGAATGTCCGTTACCAATCTATAATGATCAAAAACACCTCCGATAATGCTTTATAAAACATTTTTTAAAGAACACTGGAGTATTACACAACATAAAGAGTTTTTTAGGCCGGCTTCATTCATAATAAACGCCTCCTCTGGATTACAATGATCCTCCGTGGTTATCTTTTTCATTTTCCGTCCGTTTCTGAGTCAGTTGATGCAGTTTCTCTTTCAATGTAGTCGCACCATTTTAACACACAGCTATGTCATCAGTCTACACCCCACATGCACTTTGATGGTCCAACACTCAATGGAAATGCTCACTTGAATTGCCCGGATCAATCTGAACTGGCCAAGAGGGGACCGGTCTCTTTCCGTACCATTCAGTGGAAATGAGGCATGAGTTTCAGAGTATTTTTGTGCTGACAGTAGATTCCTCTGATTTAATACAGACAAGACAACCTCAGAATGGGGTCAGGCAGCTGCACACCCTGTTTGTTTCTCATGCTTCACTGCAGTTAGAATAAAGGCTACCGTAAGCTGGGGTTCTGTACACAAATTAGAGGTTGGTGATATGACCCAAAAATTCTTGGTCCAGTTCTTCATTGCTGTCGGACTGGTCATAGTTAACAGGTCTTACACACCTGCTCAGCTCCTCTGTGGGTTAAGAAAGTCCTTTAAGCCACATGCACTATTTTGATCTGTGGGAAGAAATCAGTAATTGAAACAAGATTAGTGCAGTTTTTTTTAATATAATTATTTATGCAAATCCCACTGTCTGCAAACTCTAAATCCAATTGTCAGCCCTTTGCATTATTTTGACCTTCATAGCCTCAATACTGTTTCTCCACACTTTACATTTTTTTATCATATTGGGTTTTTTTTTCATAGAGCTTTGATATAGACTGTTTTATATTAGGAAAATTCTGAAATATAAAAAAAGCATTTACAGAATGACTTACAAACACATCATGAAATCCCCTGTCTGCAGGTTGGAGAGTCGCATGTCAACAGATATTGGAGTCATCATGCAGCTGCTGCAGAGGCAGATGGCCCTGGTCCCCCCAGCATATAGTTCAGTGTCATCTCCACCTCAGGTAAAAACATGGTTAGCACATTAGCAAAGCAAAAATGTCATGAATAGTAGGCATGGGTGGACCCCAAAATGCAATGACTCAAGTATGAGAGTTTAAACTGTTTATTTGACAGGCAGTAAGGTCCTCCAAGCAGTAGGGGGCATCTGAGAGTACTCTGGGAAGGAGAGTCAGAGTCAAAGGCAGAGAAAAATCCATGACAGAGAAGCGGGGGGAAACTAACATTAATCAAATTATCCAGAAGAGTTCCAATAATCCACATGAAAAATAAAGGAACAGTTTTACCAGGGCGGCAGATAAATAAAGAGGGACAGGCAGAGACGGCAAAAGGAGCGTAGGCGAAGGTGAAACAGGTAAAGGGGTCCAGAATGAGAGCAGGGTTGGAACGAGGCAAAACAGCATGGCAGGAACTCCGAGTAACAGGGAGAGAATTGACAACAAGTGGCAGTCGTAAATAGGGAAGAATCAAGGGGCTTAGAATGAGCAGGTGGAGGCAGGGCAAGATCCAGACAAATACTGTTTTAAAATTGAATTAGTGTTTTAAAACAGGTTTCATGACCATATCAGAGGAGATGTTGTTTCTTCTGCAGTTCTCACCATTTCCTGGTCCAGGACAAGGTCAAGGGGAAAGAACAGCCCTACCAGTTACACCCCTGCACACAGATGGTTTGACCTCACTGTCACAGGTAGCACTCATGGAGCCTGTAAAGATATCTAGCAGAAGTTTACTACTAGAAATGAGAAGTAAACCAAAAATAAATAATTATTATGCTCTTGTTTACTCTTAAAATTAATGTATTCACTTGTATTGCTTTGTGGTATTACTCCAGAGTGATAGATATTTCACACTCATCCATGCTCAGATTATCATTTATTGAAAATCACAGCAGGAACAGTCTAAGTCGAGGCCTCCCAGAGCTGTAATCTCTCCAGGGCGTACTGGGTCTTCCATGGTGATCCCCCTCAGTGTGACATGCCTGGAATAACTCCTCAGAAAGGCATCCATGAGGCTTTTGAAAGAGTTGCCAAAGTGCAGATACCACCAAAAACTAGCCAATAAATTGAGAGCTTTGACGTTTGGCTCATCTCCTTTTTCACTAAATTGGATTGATACAACAGCCACATTACTGTAGCAATTGCACCCATCCCCATGTCAATCTCACGCTACATCCTTCCTTCCACTTGGAATTCTCCACAAACCTGGAGAGTCTAGAACCATGGCCTTGATCTGGAAGTGTTCTTATTCCAACTGTTTCACACACCTGCAAGCTGCTTCAGTGAAGGCAGACATGGATAGAAAAATTCCCATGAATCCCCTAACACTGAGCACATGGTGTAGAGCTTATCTACTTTTTCACAAGTGTAACGAAAACCCAGCTGTCCCTGTTGAAACAGAGGTTTGACTATTAGCCTAATTATCCTCCTCAGCACCCTGGAAATTACTTAGGGTAAATAGTGGGATTCCCTCTGTATTTAGAGCACAGTCTTCAGTCCCTCTTCTTAAAAATTGGACCAGCTCCTTAATCTGCTGGTCCAGAGGTTCTGTGCCAAGCATTTCCTGCTTCTGATGACCATCACCTGGTTTGTGAATTGCTAAGGGGCCAGAGATCTTACAGTCAGTTTAAATCAGCTGTAGTAACAGTGGGGGTGGAAAACATGGTCCACTGTTTAGCCTCCCTCGTTATCCAGTTAAAGCTCTTCCGATATTGGAGTTGAAATCGAGATTGACAATTGGCTCTGCAAGATGTTGTCCAGCCATTTTTCTTCATCAGCAATTCTAATTTAACCACCAGGTGGTGATTGGTTAAAAGCTCTACAACAGAGGTGTCCAAAATCTGGCCTCAAGGGCCAGTGTCCCACATGTCTTCTGACCAACCTGCCATTGAAGCTCCTTATTAGTTAAACACACCTGATCCAGATAATCAACGGCACATAAGGCAGGATTTTTGGAAAACCTATCAGGAGGCTGTCCCTCAAAGTCAAGATTTGGACTCCCCAGCTCTACACCTGTCTTCATAGAGAGTGAAAGACACACAGCAAAAAGCTTGATTACCCAACAGCAACCCTGCTGAGGTGTTCTAAAGGCAGGTGGACTGATGGACACCCTTGTGCTCAAATATGGTGTTTGTTTGGGACAAACTGGGACGGCGCAAACTGCCAAAATAAAACTACTACAAGGGGTCATGGAGACTGCTGCTTTGATCCTGCCCTTCCAGGTATCCCTGTCAATGCCAAAGTTTCTGTCAACAGAACAGAACAGGGGGGTGCCCAGGAAAAACACTTTCTATCTTTCTAGTTTCCCTTCAATAGACTCCAAGAAGAAAGGTGATGTTAATCCTGGCACAGGCTCAAGTTTATTTTTTACTCATTGAGGGGACTTTCTGTGTCCATTGAGGCATCCATCCTTGACAGATTTAAATCATATATTTAAAAAACATTGAAACAAATGTTAAAAAAAAATGTTATAGCTTTTGTTGCAAAGCATGAGATTGTGGCTTGTGTACTTTTGGATTAGAATCCATAACCACTGATGGATTATCTGCTTTCCCACAGGTCTTGAATTCCCAGGATTTTGAAGAATACCCACTAAAGCCATTGGATCATACACAGGCACGGGACTCAGTAATCACAAGCACACAGGACCAGCCTGGGACTTCTGGTTTGGAGAGCCTGCACCATGATCTGGAGATGGAGCTGGGGCTGGGTGCCGGGGCTGGCATTTTATCAGGGCCAGGGGTAGATCAAAGCTCAGATTTAGGGTTAGAATTTGGATATGGGGCAGAAGAAGAATCAAGTTTAGGAGCAGGGTTAGACTTTGCTTCAGGAGTTGGGGCATCTGCTGGGGCTGACTTGACATCTGCAGATCCTGAAATTCAAAGGAGAGGGTCACTCCAAGATACACAGATGCTATTGGATTCAAGGACACCAGAGGAACACAGCTCTGACCCAGGGGGGAGCTAAGAACAAGTTGGCAAGAGTGGGTAAGAGTATGGTAAGGGAGAGGTTCTGTCTATTTTCTACTTTCTAAGTGACACCTTGAAGAGCAAGAGACACCTACTGTATCTACCTAAGGCTGCAAGTGGAACTGAGCAATTGCATCTTTATTGCGTGTCTCCTCAGAATGATCAAAAGTTGGACAAGGGATCTCCCCTCTCTTTCCCTCTTTCTTGATGTCTCACTTTCAGTTCATCTGGAGCTTTTTAACCTCCACGGCAGTTCAACCTTTAACCAAAACTACAAGCAGAGCAAAAAGAAGTTCTTCGTCTTAGTTAACCCAAACCAGACTGTTCAGAGCTGAAGTTCTCTGTCACCCTCACAGAGACCTTTTATCCATAGAACTATCCCTTTACTGTTTTGGATGACCAGAGAGAACACGCGAAGACAACATTGGTCTAAAAACTAACAAAATAAGTAGCCTTTGAAGTCTTGCACTGAAAACCTTGATTTGGTGACTCTTTATGTCCACAGTGCTTCCGATAAAATCTCAGACTGGTTGCTATGTTGTTGTGTTAGCTGGCCTAACAGGAATCCTGCTGTTCCCATTCTGTCATTGGTTGCCCTGCCCTCCCCCAAGAGGCGGGCCTAAGACTACATTCATCCAAGAGCACACTGGATTGGCTGGGCTGCACCTCAGGGGCTGGAAAGGGAGGGTTAAAAGCCATGAACTTATTTGATGAACATATCAGCTGCCCTGTCATAGAGAGTTTTCATCTTTGTTAGTGAGCTGAGTTAATGACATGAAGCATCATGAGCAGAGAGGCTAACAGGTAAACTGGCAAACTTATGAGTTTTCCGTAAGTGTTGCACCAGAAGAATTGTGTATGTTCTTTGTAAAGTAAGATGCCCCAAGTGAACCAACCACATGAGTTGGGAGGTTTCGGAAAGATGGCTAGATGCCTTGCTCATTAGTCTAATGCAATCAGCAGAGGTTTCTAACATCCAGCCAAAGCTCAAGCATGCCGTGATTCTAATTTGTGTTCAATTTCCTACCTCAGATTTCCTTGGTTTCTTTTTCCACCCAAGCATGAATTCAGAATGGTTATACCTTTTGCTTAAGCGCTCGTGTAGTGTAAATGTAAAAGTTTGCCAGTTTACAACGACCAGCCGAATGCGCCGTTAGTCCATGTACAGTCCAATATGCAAACACTGGCTAGAAGAAATGAATGGATGACTGCTTCAGTTTCATGGTTGTGACAAATTCAGGTTTGATGCTTTTAATGTGTGTTTGTCCCTGTTTTGCCTGTTGAGCTGGGCATCTTGAACAGTTTTGTCTACAGAAAGAGGATGATGACTGGATTCTGTAGGTTTACTTTACCCCAGAAGGAGGGATGTGAATTAAGTGTTTGGAGAGTGTGAAACTTGGCAGCTCAAACACTTCAGATTACTGACTATAACCAAGAACAGCCATTGTGAAGAAAGAAGAAACCTTGGCGAAGGAGCTTGCTGAAACCTCTGACTTGTCTGATAATGTCCTTTTTTTGAGATTTTATTGTCAAAGAAAGAAGAAGCTCATGCACAGGAGGGAATTACTTCACCATGCCAGCACTTTACCCTGTTAATCTAACAGAAACAACTCCATGTACTAGCTAAACAGATTGGCTTGCAAGGAATGTACTGCTTGTCCAAAAGTAAAGAGAAAGCAAATAATTCAAAGGTAGCACACTTGATGAGAGGGACCTAGCTGCAGACTAGATGGCTTCTGACATCATTGGCCGGAAGTGGAAATTACACTACATACCCTAACTGTAGCCCTAACCGGAACTCTTACCCCAACCCTAACTGTACCTTAAGCTCTAACCCTAACCCAAGAGAATGATCCTAAACAGAATGCTTACCTGTGCAACCATATGTGAAGCTGAACAGACCAAAGCATATTTACCCGCCAGAAACCTAGAATGAAGAAAGAACAAAAAGAAAATTAAAAATGAAAACACATGTGCTTATTTCTGAAACTAATTGACCTGCACAGAGATCTATATAAGGCACGCAGAAAAGCCTATATCGGCAATACATGTTGTCCAGGGACGTGAGAGTCCAATTTTTGTGCACACAGGTGTGTGACATTTGGGATCAGAGATGGCTGAGGAAAGGTTTGCTCCCACGGGGATCAGGGATGCTCAAGGAGCCTGCACTGCCACTCTACTTTGATTGAGTGGCCTACTTTCCTCTTCCTAACCCAGGAGAGTGATCATTAACCTAACCAGCCTTTTCCCCTGCCCAATTATCACCAATTAGTATCCTACCCTCTGAACCCCTAACCCTAACTCACATGACCCTCTGCCACCCCCAAATATATAGTTACCTAAACCTAAAAGCCTAAAAGCTTTCTTTTTAACCATCCATCCATCCATCCATCTTCTTGACCGCTTCTTCCCTTTCGGGGTCGCGGGGGTGCCGGAGCCTATCCCGGCTACTGAAGGGCGAAGGCGGGGTACACCCTGGACAGGCCGCCAGTCTGTCGCAGGGCCTCAATCACACACACATTCACTCTCACATTCACACCTAGGGGCAATTTAGAGTCACCAATTAACCTATGAGGCATGTTTTTGGACGGTGGGAGGAAACCGGAGTCCCCGGTGAAAACCCACGCATGCAGGGGGAGAACATGCAAACTCCACACAGAAAGGTCCCAGCCGGGATTCGAACCGGGGCCTTCTCGCTGTGAGGCAAGAGCGCTAACCACTTGCGCCACCGTGCAGCCCTTTCTTTTTAACCAAAAATCAAAAGTGTTTAGAATTGTAGAGAAAATTTGTGTCAGTTTAAAACAGGAAATAACGTTACGATTAGGGATGCTGGTTAAAGTGCCATTTTTTCAAGTGATATAGTGGTACTTCTGGTTTTGGTTGAGGACTTCCAATTCTGGACGATGATGTTTGCAGCTCGGTCTTGTTGCACTTAACAGTTAGCATTGCCTTTTCTAACCACAGACATTGCCACATATTTATTTTAATGTTTTACGCTGTTCTTGAAGGTGTACAGGGAGACACCAAAATGTTAATCATCACATAGTTTCTTATCATGGTTGTGGAGTGTGCCAGCCCTTCTGTAAAAACTTTGTATAATGTTGCCCCATATATTATGGTGGTTACGTAAAAAAAATAACACGCAAAAAGTGGAATCTGCAAAGTAGGATTACAGATGTCTTAAGGCTGTAAAATCCCTTACTTTATTCACTTTTCTCAGACATACACGAACATTTCCTCTACACTTCTCTCCCAAAAAGTTTCGAGAAAATGAATCTAAATTTGGCAAACTGACTGCATTCTGTGTAGAAAAAAATGGCAAGGTCCACCAGAATCAAGAACATAATGTGCTGTAGGATAAAAAAGTATGCAAAATTGTTGTAGAAAATCCACAAAATACCATGAAAATGAACCGCGATAAAGTAAGGGAACACTTCTACAGGACTCGACATGAAAATGAGTATCTCCAAAATGTTTAGAAGCCTACATATTGTTTTTATTACTGTGTCTGATTCTCCAACAAACTAAATAAGGTTTTGTTTGGTTTGCCCTCCAACTTTATCTATATCTCGCAGTTAATCTTGTAAAATCAGATTTTACAAAGACCAACAATTCCCTGTGACACTGCAGACGTTTAGAAGATGAATGAATTCCTAATTTTACACCAGGTAATGTCTGATGATTTCCTGATGAGTTCCTACTGGCCTTATCAGTCAGGCAAACAACCCCCACCCCCTCTTTCTTGGGAAAGGCATGTAAGCTGGCATGGTGAAGTGCCGTTGAAGTTTGGAGTCTGGAAGTATTCCAGATACCTCAGGATTAACAAACCGTTGAAAAAGTACTGGAGCAGGTGCAATGATATCAGTTTATGAAGGAGTTGAAGAGACATAACTCTAGAGAATGTTTTATTTAAATAACTGACATGTTTAATGAAATTATTTATTTTTTTCTGCTGCATTTTGATGGTTCAAGATGAAGGAAAATAAACTTCAGCGAATTTCACAAATTGTCTTCCCTGATACAAAATTCAACTGACCGTCCCCGATGAGACACTGACGAGTGGCAACAAACAGAAAGAGGAAACAGTGTCTGATTGAGTCAAGTCTTGGTGCAGTTCCCCTGCATCAGTCCCACTTTTAGCACCTTATTTCTCTCAAAATACGCACTTGTTTCATTAAGACTCAGGAATGTGTTGGTGATTTCATGGGGTCCATTTTCCTTCATCTTCAGCACAAAATGTATCGATCTGAACCAATCTTAAGAGAATTACCCTTTATGATGAAATGTAAAGTCTGTACTTTGTTGTTTTGGGTCAATGCTGTTAATTTATTATGGTACACTTATTTAATTTTTCTTAGTCTGTAGCTACAATTATTTATGTTTTGTTGATGCTTTGGTTCATGAAAAGCTTGACAGTTAGAGGAAGGGTCTGTGTGTAAACCCTCTCCTCCTTGTGTTGCATTTTTTGTTTTTTCTGTTTATCCTGATGACACTGAAGCACACACACTGACCTTTAACGTGTATTTAATATTTATTGGTGGATGTAAATGTGTCACATTTGTTATTTTCTGAATATTTTCCTAAACGTCTGTCTCAGTCACACCCCAATATTTTTTGTTAGTGCCTGGGCAGAGGTGGGACGTTGTGGCTGCGTGTGCTGCTGCTGTCACTCCCTGCAAAGGTGCACTTTAGTACTAAACCAAAGCAAGTGAAGGCTGACACAAATCATCACTTCTTTTTTTATTTAAATCAAGCACTTAATTCAACTTCAGTTTCTTCATCGACTCGGCAGATCTCATCTCAGGGGACCCTTCAACGGCCCATTGTCTAACCCTATTAGATACAGTTCAACAACAATCTAATTCTTCTTATTCTAATTCATATTAACTGCATTCATAAAAAGCCAAAAAAATGCTTTATGAATTGTAAATTACTTTATTTCATGCACAGAAAACTGGTGACAACCATTGACTGCATATGAGAACTGGGCCGAGTGAGTGTGACGTCATCTACCAACATGTTTTCGTCCCCAACTCGTCGTTTTTTGACGTACTAGCTGTTCGTAAAATTAAGGGTCCGCAACCCAGTACCAGACGCATCCAGTACCACTACCCAGTGGTACCCTAACCCAGCACTGGACGCAGAACCAGATGCAGAACCTGAATCACAACCAAGCACAAACTGGTACTTGGTTAGGGTACCGGTGCGCTCTGCGACTGGTACCGAGTTAGGGTTAGGGTACCAGTCTTGGGTTAGGGTACCGATGATTTCTGCGTCCTGGTACTGGACCATTTCGGTTCGCAGCCCGGAGGTTGGGGACCCGTGATTTAATGGGAACAGCCAGCACGTCAAAAAAACATGAGTTGGGGACACCCAAAACGTCAAAAGTAACAGGGAGGGTCCGTAACCAAATGCTTATATCTGATGAGTTGGGAGTGAGAATGTGTTGCACCTATTGACAGGGACTTACTTCCAGTCCCAAAAAAAGGAAGTCAGTTAATTTGTCATTTTTTGCAATACGGCCATGTTGCCGCCATGTTAGGACTGGAAGACGTCAGTAGGCAATGATCGATCCGAATTGAGTCAACGTTTCTATGGCAACTACACTCACCGATCAATTCTCGTATACAGTCGATATGAAGCAAACCCATTGACTGTATATAGAGAACTGGATTGACTGAATCCTCTCCCTTGCAATCCAAGACGTACCTGCAAGTTCCATGAAGCTAAAATCCTATAGACTTTTATAGAGAAATAAACCGCTATTACTCAGTCATGCATTTGTCAGAATAACCATTCTTGCTTTGATACTTTTGTTTATCATCTTCTCTTTAATCTTATATTTTTAATCATATTTTCTCTTTATCCCAAGTTCATCAAGGTATAAGCCGACCAATCAGATGCCTCAGTAAAAATATCTTGTACCTCAAACATTGTTTTTTAAACATGTCCTGTCCAGCTGCTGAGCAAACTGAGCAGCTTTTTGGAAGGCCACATACCAACTGATAGTGAGTTACCATATTTTCTGCCCTGTAGGGCGTACTGGGTTATAAGACTCACCATCAGTGAATAGTCTGTCAAATGCAAGGGGCACTGAACCATACGGTGTGTTAAGTGTGACAAAAGAGTCAGTCAGAATTATTAACTGCATTGATTGTCATTTTAATTTTTTTTGTAACCAGCTACATGTTATAAGCATTAGCCATGTTAGCTCTGTTAGCGTAAACAATACTGTATCTATCAACGATATTAGCAACACATTAAAAACATTTCTAAAACCATTAAAACTAACGCTACTGTGACTACCCCAACCTTTTTAATAACGTAACAAAAAACACATAGCAGCACCACTACATATTAGCCGTGTTAGCTTAAACAATACGGTAACTATCAACCTTATTAGCAACATGTAAAACACTGTCTAAAAAAGTTAAAACAAACATTAATGTGATTACGCTAACTACCAACCGTTCTAATAACATTTTAAAAAAGCAGAATCCAACACTGCCCCATGTTAGCCATGTTAGCATATCCACCATAACACTCAACCTTGATAATAAACAGACTGAAATTTTCACAATGCACCGTGTTCCTCTCAAAATCATAAAATCACTGTAACATCAGTAGGCATAATTAGAATTTATCAATAAATTATGCCCTCGGGATTATAAGGTTCAATGTCATGCATTTCGACTGTTTGGAAATTTGACCTGAGATAACGTACTGTTGAGGCATCTGATTGGCCAGTTTATAACTTCAATGACTTGCTCTACAGAGAAAATGTCTTGGTGAAAAATCAGATTATCATCATGGTAAAATAAATAAATAAATAAATAAAAAGATCAAGAATGGTTATTCTGGCCAATAGAATGACTGATTGACAGCTCTTTATTTCCCTATAGAACTCAATGGGATTTTGGCTTCTTGAAACACCATGGCCAATGGGTCACTCAGTCCAGTTCTTGCATGCAGTCAGTGGTGACAACTGGTGAGTGACACTGTTTTAATAGAAGACAGTAGAAACGAGTGGAGAAATGTTAGTAAAGAGAAGCTGCATCTGCTACAACCGAGATGTGTTTCCCAAACGCCTCGGCTTATAGCAGAATAACTGATGGGGTTTGAGGTCACAGGGTCAACACAACATCGAAAGTGAAAGGTCAGGGAGGTGTCTGCCTGCTGAAGACTGAAACAAGGAGAAACTTGATAGCTGAAGACTCTGCCTTCCATTTTAATATTTTATGTTTCGGGAACTATGAGTCATCCTTTAATCTGATAGCAAAGAGATTGTACTGGAACAAATGTGGAATTGTGAGATCTTTAAGATAGGATGGATATTAGCTGTTCAAAGAAGAAAAAAATTGCATTCTACTTTTGGTTTATTGGGTGGTTATTAAAGACAAGTTTAGATTACAAAAATACAATATCGTGTACTAAGTTATAGTGCATTAATTCAATCTTGATAGCAACAAATGTGTGGGTCAGCTACTTTGTATTACTAAAATGAGATTTTCCTGCAGACAGCATGGAAGTGCACTGGTTCAAATCCCAGCTGGGGTCTTTGTGTGTGGAGTTTGCATGTTCTCCTCATGTATGTGAGGGTTTTCTTCAGGAACTCTGGTTTCTTCCTACAATCCAAAAACATGTTTCATAGATTAATTGGTGTCTCTAAAATTGCCCCTAGGTCTGCGTCTGTGAGTGACATGCAAAAAGACAGGCAAACCTGTTCAGGTTAGCCTTCATTATTTTGGGGACACTGCAAAAACAGGCCCCTTAAAAAGTAGTCAAAAAGTACCCCATTAGCATTAAAAAAAAATACCAATGAGATAATAAAAGGTCTCACCAAGGAAGAACTCCTATTTCTCAAACAAAGATTATTTTTCTCAAACAAAGATTATGTTACTTCTGAAATATTTCTTGGTAAGATTATTGTTTCTGCAAGACAGGAAGTTAGACAATTTCTCCTGAAACACGATTAAGATTATTCCGACTGGTTTTGCCTGGCTGGATTAACACATATAGAAGAGTATCATCAGCATACAAAAAGACTGATGCCGTACTGTCTAACTCAAATAAAACAAACAGGAAGTGAAAAAGAGTTGAACCAAGCACAGAGCTTTGTGGTGCCCCACGACAACATGGTTTGGAAGCAAAAGTGAAATCTAATAGACAAGAATGACAGACCAATGCAGGTTACAGGCCTCTGTCTCAATACTATCACGTCACATCTATTGTCTGTATCAATAAGGGCATTAATAGAGAAAAGTACACACATGTATTGCTTTTGAGATCAACTTTTAACAAGATCTGCTTTCAAACTGAAACTCTATTAACAGGAAATGGATTGTCAGTTGCTTAAGAGTCGGTTCTATCTAGAAATGTAAAGGACATAGGATATAGCTCACTACAGCAACCTACAAGCTTGTTTCATTTGAATCGCTGTTGCTTAAGTCAGTCTGATGAAAATCTCCATGGATTCAGTATTTCAAAAGGATTATTAATCAAGCAAAATGACGTTTTTTAAAGTCGTGCGTTTTGTTGGCGTTCACTAAGTGTCACCTAGTGGCCTGAATTGACGTTTTACATGCAGAACTATGACCTCAAAGCTAGAATGTTGTTTTTTTGTTCTTTTTACGAGCTTTTGTATGATAGTGGAAACGTGCAAAATGTTCAGTCTCTAACGAGAGCAAAACGTGTTTGTGGACTAACAGGAGTTTTTCAAAGTAAAAGCGCTCATCCTGCAATCATCTTTGAAGGCTCTTCCATTAAAGTTTTCTTGTCGGCTCGAATCAAATTAGTCTGAAAGATTTAGCTCCTGTTTGTGTACATAGTTTGAGCGCCTTCAGTATCATTTTGGTTCAAACAACAACACTGGATCTGCTCTGTTAATCCTCACCTGTACATACCAACCTAACACCACTTGTAAAGGAATCCAACTTCTTGGCACTATGCAGAAACTGAGAATTTAGTCTTCGGCATGCTTTGAAAATGCAGAGAACTATAGAACATGTAGTAAGATTTGCTATCATTTTTATCGAGAAAAAAATACTAATATCCTCATTTAAAAACTGGTAGAAACGGATGCGATAAGAGGAAAACAAGCTGAAGAATTTTCATATTGTGCACTTTTTTACTTGCATGCTGCACTGAAAATCATCCAGCAATATGAAGGTTTGATGTGAAAAGCAGCTTTATTTTTTCTCTCTCTGTTTTTGCTATATGCTTGCAGACTGTGTGTAGAGTGAAACAATTCTTCCAGGTTTTGGGAGGAAAAAATATATATACTTCTTCCAGACCATGGAAAAAAAAGGTCTTTGAATAGCTGCAAACATAGCGATATTAGACAATATTATACTGCATATTCATATAATTGGTTGCAAACCACGGTATCAGAAAGATGCATGTGTGGCGGTCCTGGGATTAACTGTTTCCCATACATTCAGGCCTGATTTCTTTAAACTTTCCACTAATTTCGAATTGGACAATGAAAACAAAAATTAAATTTGACAAAAACATGACATATGTGGGCACATTATAGGTTGAAAACTTCATTTTGTTTGAACAAACATGCAAACCTATGAAGAATTGGCCCTAAATGTTTTTGAAAAGATCAAGGGATGTATTTACAAGTCTAGAAGATTTCGTCTCCATCCAAATTCTTCAGCTTCCAGGAGCTGGTGACACATTGTGTAATGAAAGGAGAAAGAATTCGGATGGGAAAAAGGAACTTTCCAGGTTTTGTGACTGCGTTGTCAATGGCTAAACTTTCTAAGATTTCAAAAACCTGCTTTGAATAAACCTCTTTGAAACCAAACTCTGTCTGGGAGTTGTTATTTCTCTTCTTTTTAGTTTGAAAGTTACTTTAAAAAGATATTACTGATCAATATACTGGTAAATAAAATAACTTTATTATATTAAATATAATGTATTGTATATCTTTAACACTTTATTATTTAATGTCTATTTATCTCAAACTATTTTATTTTGTGTAAAAATATATATCAAATCCAATGAAAAATGTTTGGGTCTAATTTATCAATTAAAGTAATTAAAAGGCAGGAATATTATTCCAGAATAAATCAACTTAAACCTTAAATAACTTTCAATATTTTACTCTCCATTAAAATACATTTTTGTTATAATTATTCAAGTTAGAAATAAGTGCAAGATAACATCGTGCCATTAATAACAATAAAATAAAATGATCTGAAGGGCCAGATAGAATTACCCGGAGGGCCGGATCCGGCCCCAGGGCCTTGACTTTGACTCGTGTTCTAATAGCTTCTTTAAACAGAGAGAAGGTCTCGGAGAATCCAGTTTCTATCAAACTCTTGATGTTGAAGTTGAGGGTTCCAGGACAGAGGACTGTGTGAGTGTGTGTGGTTTTAGCTAATGCTCCCACACGGCAGCAACAATATGAGGAAGTGCGGTCTCAAATAGAAAAATGACTCAAAAAAAGGAAATTACTTCACCATTAAGTGTGTCTCAAAATAAAAACACCTAAGAAATATAAAAGACTTTTCTACAACACTATCTATGATTTGGCTCAAACCTTGATTTTTGAGTCACAATTATGTTCAGTTTGTTGTTGTCCTGCCTGAGAATTGCACTGGATTCAGCTTATGGCTCCACCTGGAAAATGAACCCTGGATTTCCATGCGCTAGTCCTAAATGCAGCCAACTGAGACATCTAGCTGACTTGAATTAAAAATGGAAGACAACCAGGTCAAATGTTATCTATCATTACGACTTTGGTGGGCCTTCCTCTTTTTTCTACTTTTGCTATCAAATAAAAACATGACAACATGGAACAACTCTTTCTGAAAATGATAAAACTAAGTATTTTTATGATCATATTTACACTTGTGTGTAATATTAAGATATTATTATCAGTAAATCAACTACATACATTTAATCTTTATTAAATGTTTCATCAATAAAATATCCAAAATTAAAGGATGAAGAAATTAAGATTATAACCAAGGAGAAAATGAAAGGCTATAGGAAATTTGGATTTCTATCTCAGATTTCTGACTTTATTCATAAAATCCTGACTTTTTTCCACAGATTTGTTACTTTAATCTCAGAATTCTGACTTTAATCTAATAACTTCGACTTTAATCACAGAATTATATATTTTAATTTCAGAATTCTAGCTTTAATAGCTGAATTTTGTCTATTAATCTCATTATTACGTCTATTAATCTCAGAAGTTTGACATTTTCCCGCAGAATTCTTACATTTTTAATTATCTGAATTCTTACAGTAATCTCAGAATTCCAACTTTAATCTCAGTTATGACTTTCCCCTCCTCAGAATTCTGACTATTTTAATTCTCTAAATTATGTCGATGAATCTTTGAATGCTGACAATTAATCTCAGAATTCTGACTATTTATCTCAGAATTATGATTTATTTTTCCGAAAGTGTGACTATTTCAATTCTTAGAATTCTGTTTTTAATCTCTGAATTCTGACCATTATTCTTAGAATTATAATTTTTTTTCAAAATTCTGACTTTTGATTCTCTGAATTCTGAATTTAATCTCAAAATTCTGACTCTAATCACATAATTCTGACTTTTTTCCTCAAAAGTCTGACCCTAATCTCAATATTTGGAATATTTTAATTCTCTAAATTCTGACTCAAGTCTCAGAATTCTAACTTTAATCTCAGAACAATTACCTTTTTTCTTAGAATTCTGACTATTAATCTCAGAATAGCAATTTTAATGTCATAATTCTGGCTTAAATCTCACAATTAAGAGCAATTTGTGAGAACACAACACAACTTGTGAGAAAAAAATCACAAATCTCTCTTTGACCTTTTTCCCTAATTATCTTTCGTACAAAAACAAACTGTCAACAGAGTCATTTAGGATTTTAGACTATCATGTTTTGCTTTTCTGTTGCTCGAGACAGTTTCCACATTCACCACTAGATGTCACCAAACACCAATCTTTGGTCTGTGTCTTTCGGCTGCTGTAAACCGGCAATTGTATTAAATTCCATAACTACAAATGTTTTTCTTATGTAGCTTAACAATTCTATAAAATAAGTTTTTGGCAGTATCTGCAAGCCTTAGATCAAAATAAAAAGTAATAATGCAGCTGCTTTTGGTCAGAATCTAACTTTGTTTCCCTAAAACGTGCACATAAACCAAGCTACCAAACCATTTCACTAATACACCGAGTAAATATGATGAGAGTCTCTGACATCTTTTGTTTGTGTGACTGCGGTGACATTCCGCCGCCAGGGCGTCTTCCCCGGGTTGTGGCCGTATCCTCACCCGTTCTTCCCGGTGATTGGACCGACACTGTCCCGTAAAAGGAGTCAAACTTTTCCATTGTGCGCAGATAGTGTCTGTCAAAACTGTATTTGGGGACAAGGAAGGACCCTCCCGGGCTTCCGACGCCGTGGCTGGACGTTGGTGTGGTCAGTCAGAGCTTGCCTTTATTGTGATTGGTCAAAATAGTTTTCTTGCGCCCTGATTGGAGGAGAGCATTTCCGGGGCGGGGATAGTTCATTGCGACGCGTTGAGGGCATTCTGAGGTGGGCGGACCGTGGAGCTGTGGCTGCGACGCTTGGAGACTCCATAAAGTGTCAAAAAACAGACAACTAACAGTAAGTGGAGTTTAAATCGGTACCACCCGCTTTAGTCTGCACGGGTTCGGTGTTCGGCTCTTGTTTCGGGAGCCGAGTCGGCGGGCGGGCAGCGGAAGTGTCCGCAGCAGTGGAAAGACGGTGATTTTGGATGAGCGGTTTCGGCGTGCATCACGGTCACGGTGTATGGGTGTAGGTTGGTGCTGCTTTCGGGTGTTCCTCGGAAACTTTTACTTTCTGACTTAGGCGTGTCACAATGAGAACAACCCGCCTGCTCACATTCACTCCACGTTATTGGACTTGTGTTGTCTTTCGTAGCCACTAGTTTTTAGTGTTGACTTTTCACTCTATTCGTTTTCCCCCAAAGTGAAACCGATTTTTCCGAGTTTTTTTTTTTTACAATCCGCATTTCTGAAGTTGCACGGTCACACTGCGAAGTTATGCAAGCCTTTTCTGTTACCGTGCCTGTGTGTTCATTTCCAGGCCGTGAAGCCTTTTCGTTTACTGTTGTTAGAATAAACAGGGGCTTAATCCGACCTGAACACGTTCGGATGATTTCCATAGAGTTAGCAGACGGCCCTGCACTCTGGTTTACGCAGCAGTTATCTGTGGCAGCTGCAGATGCCATGTGCAAACCATAAGCAAATTCATATTTAAAGCATAAAGGCAGAGACGGTCATTGGAGACGTGAAAACAAAGGGAACTATTGCCATTTAAAGCCCTTTATTTAATACACATGGTGTCATTTTTTTCAGCTTTTATTCTATTAGTTGGTAATGAAAAAAAGTAAAAATATGATCTAAATAAAACACTTAACTCAGGGGAATTTTGTACAAGGGGATGTGAAACTAAAATTCTGCTTACATGCTTAAAATAAATCTCAAAGACAAGGAAGCAGATTTTTTTAGGACTTTTATTTGTACAGTAAAATGCCTAAAGAGGACACATTTTGATTTTTTTTAATCTATTTTCAAGTTTTTTTTGTAATTATGAGTCAAAATTTTAAAAACTTGTGTTATATTCAAGGACATAGAGTAGCAATAGTTAAGTTCTAGGTGGGACAGAGCAACCCCACCCCCCCTTCCAATAACCCATTGCTGAGAGCTCTCTGTTCTCACGCTCTCCTGCTGGTACCCCTAACCTAACATTACCAATAAAAACAGCAAGCGATGTTGGAGCCATCCACAGCTTTGAGCTACATACAAGCTCAGACGTTGAAAAACAAAGACGTTCATGGATCCGTCTGGAAATGGATGCATCAGAATGGGGCGGAACAGGAAGCTTGTATCTCGCCCAGCTTTTCACAATTTTTGAATCAGTATTTTTTGTCTGCTCCGGTTTCACAATTATCTCAATAAAGAGATACTAAGAAATGCAATTTTAAGCTTAATTTTCTTTAAACATGTCCTCCATGAGGAAAATGCCACAAGATCAATTTGCACATAATTAGGGTTACTGTTTCAGTTCAAATATGTGCGGGCAGCATTTCCATTAGTTTCTGAGCTTGGTTTTTGAGTTTTAGGTTTTAAAGCAGTTTTAGAGCATCAAACTAAATGGATCCAAACACCTTAATTAAGTCTGGTGAGCTACAATGTGAAATAAGCTTATTATTCTTTCTAAACTTAGATTAGTGTTATTTAATATACATTAAAATATAGTAGATATGAGGGATTTAATAATATTTTTCAGGGGAATTTGGAATATTTCAAACAGAAAATCACAGATATATCACTGCACTTGTTGACAACTTAAGGTGTAAATCACAGGGATTTGTGGACTTATTTATTAATGTCTGCTCTGATACAATCCACACATCTATTATTTACTGCTTCCTCTGGGCTTGTAAAGGTCAGACCCTTTTTGCCACTCTTTCTGTGAAGATACAGTCAGTAATGGGTGCAATCATGGGGTCTGCTACCAATTAAACCCTTGTGCTATACCCACAAGACGGTGTGCTAATTTTTTTTTTTTTCAATTATTTTTGATTGTCACTGGTGTCTGTGGCAGACATAAAATCATTTCCACATTTGTCATGGGATGGATAACACATCAGTGTAAGGCTTGGGTCATCTGGGCCCCATAAGATAGCACAAGGGTTAAAGATGTCTGTACTGTGTTCCTACAAAGGTGTCCAAATCTCACTAGATATACAGTACGTTGGAGGAATTTTGGCTCCATTCTGACTGTCTTCTTATGACGGTATCTTAATTCTTTTGCCTGTATCCATACGCTTGATTGTTTGTTCACAGTCATGGACAAAGGTGAGTGTAGGACCAATAGATTGACGGTTAAATCAAGGGCTTTGTCCTGACTCAGCTCTCTTCCTCTCATTTCACTGTCACAAACTCTGCAGAGGCAACACTGTCGGTCAGTCTAACTCTCTGTCTGCATTCCACCTTTCTGTGGCTGAGAACCGTGGACCCTGTCTTAAAGATGCAGGTTCTTCTCCCACCTGATCCACACTAAGCTGCAAAGAGTTCTGGATGATGGCTGTGGCTTGAGGAAGCCAAAAAGATCACATCATCTGCAAACAGCAGAAGATGCCATTTAGTTGTGGTTGTGTAAAGAAAGGGCAACCCTGGTAAAGCCCAACACTCACCAGACACAAGTTTGATTGCTGCTGGCAATGTGGGGTAATTTGTCCCATTCCAAGGCACCCCCTCAAGATATTAGGACACAATTTAAATGTCTTCTCTGAGACTGCAAATGTCAGCTAACTCCTCAAATACTTTGAAGATGGATTATGAGCTGGCCCAATGTTCTACAGCCTGAACTAAACATCACTGTTTCTCCTTAGCCCGTGGTTTAACTATCAACCAAACTCTTTTCTTCGGTAGTTTGACATTTCCATGGAGGCTGAGCAGTGTTTGTCTTCCTGTAACCACCTCTGCTGGTTCATTCTCCAAATGTGAAACCATGTGTATAGCTTCTGCTCTCTGGGTCCTCATCATGGGTCTCTGTCATTCTGTTTAGCTGCATGTTGTCCAGACTTAAACATCTTAAAATGTTGGTCCCAATATTGGAAACTAAAGAAGATTAACATACCTTTACATAAATTACAGGGACGTAACAATTCATTTCACCAGTGATTCTATTCATATCTTAGTATGTGATTGTTCATACAATTCTTAGTTGATATTGGCTCATTTCGGACGATCCAATTCATTGACCTAAAATCGATCCAAAACATCTTTAGTCAAAATGTCAGCAGGTGTGACTCAGGGATAAATGATGAGTACTGAACAGTGCAGGTGAAGTCTTCCAGATTCTTTGTATTTATTGCAAAATAATAGTGTCAATTGAGTATGTGCACAAACAAACAAGCAAACAAGAATGAATGTCAAATCCATTCACATTTTAGTTTGATAAAGTTCAGCCCAATGTTGTCAAAATTTTTACCACATTCTACCTCACTGTTGTCCACTGTGATGAATCTTGATCATTTTTACATAGTAGTAAAATACACTTACAATCTCTCAATCCAAATGGTATCTTTCAAGATTGATATAATTGATTTGTTTCATTATTGAAACGATTTGATGATGGTAAATGTTAATTCAATTAACAATTTGACTCAAATAGATCCATCTGATTATATCATAGGAATAAAAATAATTAAATTGGTTACAGCCTAAGTTTTTGGATATGTTGTGACAACATAAAGATTATCATTTTGTTTTATTACAACTAATTTTCAAATTTATTTAAACTTTGCTGCACATAGTTAAATACCAGCTCTATCTTCCCTTCATATTCTATGCAACATTATTGTGCTAGTTATGAACAGATATCAGTACAAAATGAAGTGACTGCAGTGAGGATTGTCCCTCTGCCTGCCCCACCTCCTGTCTGGAGTCCAGGCCATTCAGATTACTTCCCAATCCTCCACTAGCCAGATTACAGGCAGGAACTAAGAGGTGGGACTTATCTCAGGCCTTGAATTCATTATGGACCTGATCCAGATGCATCCTTAGTTACATTCCTGATGATTTGCTGAAAACCCGCTCAGAAATCAGGAATCAGGTTCTATGATGTTGGGTTTAGAATCATTAAGGCCAGCTCAGTGTTTTTTTTTTTTTTTGATTCATATGAGTTAATTTGGTCAGAATACGTTTTGATCATGCACTGACTGCTGCATTGTCTTCACAAAAAAACAAAAATGGCTTCTAAAAAAGATGAAACGTTGTCTTAATAAATCATATTTCCACCTGAGGTTTTTGATTTGAAATATATCTGCAAATGTATGTGGCTAGTACTGCTTTAGTGACTGGTAAGCAGTAAGGCCACAGGAGACAGTTTTATGGCATTATTTTCCAGATGCTGGCTTGGGTTAAGTACTGACAGGAAGCAGCAAAGACAAGTTTTTCTTTAGCCTTTTTAGAAAGCTGCCTTTTCCAGATGAACATCTGTTTCATTCAGTAGCTATTTTAGTCACAAGTTTTCAAATGCGCCACCGAAGCACTCAGCCGGGGTTTTTCCCCACGGTAACCAAAACCAAAAGGTGTTCTGTTCAATTTGAAAGCAAAAGTGAACACATACTCTTTTGCAGTCTAAAGTTCTTCAACATACATTACGCTCAGAGGTTTCCTGAAGCAATCTCAGCTTTAGCAAATACTCAAAAAAAAAACTGTGGCTATCAAGGATAAATGAGCGACTTTAGCTTTAAGATGAAAGCTTTTGAAGGGGTTTGATAGTTCCTGGAGGAGTGGATGAGCATTTCCAGAAACCACAAGGTAAAAGATTAACTAGCGTGTTCAGAGTTGGTGAGAGTTGCACTGAAGCCAGGTCTGATTGATCATGTTAAAACATTAATGTTTTCCTCTGCATAGATCTATGTTACAGTATTTGCCTGGGGCTTTTAGCCTTCTTTAAATAGCAGATAATAATACATACGTAATGAAGGTGTAATAAAATGAATCGTCTGCATATGTGTTTTTAGAGATTTACTGCTTCTAAAGCAACAAATTTATTAAACTGCAGCTTTTTATGTTTATAATTATGGATCTTAAAGACTATTATTCTTATGGGATTATAATAATCACAAGGTAGTGTCTGTAGGCGTGTTCACACGGGCATGTTTGGATCCATCCCAAAGATTTTTTTCTTGCTCTATTTGGCAATTTGTTTAGTTATTGCAGTATTTTTGTGCCCTAACTTTGATGCTGTACTGTAGCAATTTAAATAACTGGAATAAAAAAATGTTACTGTGACTTTACTTTGTTTGTAGTGTGTGTTTAAAACAAACACAACTGTTTATTTTATAAAACAAATGACAGTCAATTAATGGTCCACTACTTTTTAACTTATGTCATATATAAGGTGTACTGAGCGAGACAAAAGAATTAGAGATAAGTCCGTCAGTTAGCTGGACTTTATTAACCAAGTTCACAGCGTTTATGGTAAATGGCATATACTTGTATAGTGCTTTTCTACCTTCCTTGAAGGCCCAAAGTACTTCACAGCCACAGTCCCATTCATCTATTCACATGTGATGGTGGCTCCGCTACCAAACACTGGCGCCAACCGTTCACCTGAGGCTAATTGGGGTTCAGTGTCTTGCTCAAGAACACTTCAACAGATGGACCGGCAAGGGGGGAATCGAACCCAAAATCTTTCAATCAGGAGTTGACCGCCCTACCACTGCACCACAGCTGTTTGGCGCATTCACAATACCTGTTAACTACCAAATGTATTTGTTACATGTAAAAAAATCAGACAGATACCACTGTAACAGACATTATTATGACTACGGCAACTCCCAACCTTGTTAGTAACGCATAAAAACAACAATGTTCAACACAGCTAACCGTTAGCCTCGTTAGCGTATTAAAAAAGACTTCCAGCCTCTTTGCAGCAGTTTTAGCACATAAGGTGCTCCAATTTCTGAGGCATATTGATGGTTTTTTTTTTTAAATAAGGCTTTCAAGTGTCTTTATACTACAAAAATACCATTAAATGCCATTATTCCCTAATGAGCCTCTGTTAGACTTGCACTGTTTTCATTTATTCATTTAGCAGTTCAAACGTTTGTCATTTATCATTACCAATCAAACAGATTCTGTGAGGCTGTCTATTTTGCAAAGCAGCCCAAGCTTGACATGAGCTTTGAAGTGAGACTCCTTTTTTTGTTTCTTTTAGGAACGTGGTTTGAATAAAGTAAAGACTTAATTTTTGTTTAGAATATGTAAAGTACACAAACCAATTTGAGGGTATTTAAAAAAATACACTAAGGATATAGTACTGCCCTGCAGGGCTTTCAATTACATCCTGACAAATGGAGGTTAAAATTCAATTTGGTGGGTAAGAATAACCAGATATGGACAGACAAGCTCTTCAGATTGTACCCTACCTTCACCCTGATGTAGCTGGGAGTTATAGAAAATGCTGGATTGATATGTTGAAACAAAAACATACTCGCCAGTTTGGTGGTCACAAAAGATCCTCTTTTTGTTTGAATAATTTCTTTTTCATTTTTATCAAGCAAATAATTAAATTATCACTTGTTTTGGCCAGAAGCAGAATCATTACATTCATGAAAATTGCAAATAATGTTTCTTCTATTCATTGGCTGCATGTTGACTTAAGCTTGTATGCTTGGAACATATGCCAAATAAAAATCTTACAAAAGTGAAACGGTAGAATAATCTTTTAACAATAAAGATTTAATAGTGTATGACTTAAAAAAAGAGGAGAAACTAAAAGAGGATGTTTAAAATTCAAACTGCTTTGTGGTTGTGATTTGCTGGAGTATGAACAAGAAAACAATATAACGTATTGTTTAGACAGTTTTTTTATAGACCAATAATTTTACATTAAAAACCATGAAAGACAGTGAAACTTCACATAAACACAAAAATAAAAAGCAGTTGTCGAATTGGCTGGTGATCAAAAAAGTTCATTTAGATCAGTGCCGCCCCACCTTCATAGCTGCCTTTACTACAGGCGGTGCAAAGTAAAGGTTGACACTCAGCCCGGTGCATGTTAATGTTCTACATGCTGATAAGACAATGACAAGTAAATCTTGAAAAATTGGTGAAACTAAAACAAAGTAAAGCAAAGCAAATACAGGAAAACATACATTTTCTAATGTTTCTTCAAAACTGTGTTTTGTTCTTTTTAAATTTTTGGTTTTTCTAAGTGTGTTTGTGTCTTAAATCAGTTGAGTTGAGCAGGTCAAAGGTTTTTGGGTAATCAGTGTGCTCATATCAGTCGCCAGGCTTTCGTGGTGTCCAGTTGAGTATGTCAACATCACACAGGAGCTTTGATTGTTTGAAATCAAGAAGTCTAAATACATATTCAGTTAAAGCCAGGGCATTTCACTTTTGACAAAACAAATCCTGGTTTTAAGATGTATGTCTAGACATGTGCATGTACAAGTTAAATAACAGAAGTCTAACCTGAAAGCTGTGAAGATGTGCACAGATGAGCCAAGTGACTCCTCATTGTAAACCTGATGAGTAACTTAGTTTTTCCTTTTAATTTTTGGTTAAAAACTGCATAATCATAAATAAAGACCACTGGGAATGCTTTTGAAATGCATCAAAAGATGATGGGTCTTTAAAAAACCCTGCTATTCATGTGGAAATGGTGATGACATTTAGCACAAGAATGAGGGCTATAAGACTAGATAATACTTTGCTGTAACTATGCGCTTTTACAACAATTATGTTTTTGGAAAGTGTATGCTTCCATAATAATGATAAGAAGTTTCTTTTAGAATTTACTCTTAAAGGTCTTCATTGTATGTGGGGTCATGGGTTATATGTGTAAACGGAGCAAGGGTTTAGGTTTGGTTCTCTTTTTATTTTTGTCTGTTTTTGTTTTAAACTGCGCAAGTATAAGTAGTGTGTTTTACAAATAACACTTGATTGGTTTATTGATGCTTTGTTGGTAGAAAGTGAGCCTCCACGGTAAAAGTATGGAGCGGTTTCTGTGGCACCATATTGCAAGCAAAAGTCACAGTTTTGAGATCAACGTTTTTTAAGTTGAAAACAAAATGAAGTGAATCATAATTTGTAAATCAAACATATTTAATATTTGCTTTCAAAACTTTTTTTTGTGTTCTCAAACTTTTTTTATTTGCTTGAAAAAAATATTTTTGAGGTTACAGCACAAATGTTTTTAGATGCATAGTACCTCATCTTGCTTTTGCCCTGTCTTTGATTTTGCATTCAAAATTTTCTCTCAGGATTACGTTTGTACCACCCCAAACAGCCTGCTGATAGGTCTAAATTCTATCCAATCGGGTGTCTCTGCCTCGCATGGTATTCTTGGGGACCGTGGCAGACTTTGAACTTTCTACCTCCAGTGATTTATTTCTAAGAACTCATGTTAACTTTTGTCCAGAGTAGAAAAAATATTCATGAAAAAATGCAACTTTCTCTTAAGATTTCAATGTTTTATTCATGAAAAAAAGTATAGCTCATCATAATCGTAACTTGCGGCGGGACGGAGAGGAAACTGAGACATTTTAAACATGCTCGTTGTACATTTGAGCTTTGTTGTTTCTTCTGAGTTCTGCTCAAAGTGAAACGGGCCAGAATGGTTGAAGACTGTAGAATTCTGACTGAACAGCGCCAATAGTCCAAAGTCCACCTTGGTCCCCAAGCACGGCAACGCGAGGGAGAGACGCCTGATTGGATAGAAGTTAGACCAATCAGCAGGCTGTTTGGAATGGCACAAACGTAATGCTAAGAGAAAATTTTGAACGCAAAATCAAAGATAGGGCAAAAGCGAGATGAAACACTCCACATCTGAAAACGCTCGGCCTGCAATTGCAAAAACATTTTTTTGCAAGCAAAAAAAAAAAAGAAGTTAGCAAACGCAAAAAAAAAGAAAGCAAATAATAAATATTTGTATTTGCAAATTATGATTTTTTTACACTATATTTTGTTTGATCTCAAAACTGACTTTTGCTTGCAATTTGGTGGCACAAAAATCACTCGATCGAAGAGCAGCAGGGCAGATTTTGAAGGTGCAACCACAAAAAAACTGGGTAAAAAAACAACAAAGAAAACCCATCCAACCACACTTCAGGAAAAGGGAAGTGTGAAAGCTTACCTTAACTCCAGTTTCAGGTCACTTAAAGTGAGCCAAAGTGCAGTAAGTGACTCAGCATTTTGTATTAGACAGAAGCAATGCAAGACTGAAGAAAGTGAACTCAGAAAAAAAAGTCAAATGATGTGCAACAAACTTAATGTATTGTGGTAATCCAGTTCCTCCATAAAAATCAGTAGCATAGCAGGACAAGTCTTGTTTTTTTTCTGCCTCCACGTGGGCAACTTTTGGATTTTACCAAACGCTTTAGCTTGATTGACTTTTTAAGAGCACACTGTTTAAAATCAAACCAGACTAAGAAGTGAAAATTATTGTCATTCTCCACCCACTCAATCTGACACCATGAGGTTGTCATAACACGCACTTGCTGCTATGTCATGGTAAGTGAGGTTCCAACCGGTTAGCTGGAATGTTATCAGGTGAGTTTCCATTATAATGTGATGCACAGTTTCACCCCAAAAAGACATTGACCACAGCAAGTGATTAGCAGTAAGAATCAATGTGGAAAGACCCAAATCCTTTCATCGAGAGGGATTCTGTAACCCAAAAAACTTGAAAAGTCCCCGTCTTCAAAAACTTTTGATGGATGTAAAGTTTTAATTTAAGACTTGACTGAACTCTATGAATTGACTGTTTTATAGCCTTCAACTGCTTATTGTTATAGAACAGAATAGAATGCACATTTATTGATCTACAAATTACCTTATTGTAGTTTTATTAAAACAGCAGAAAGGTAATAAATGAAACTGAAAATACACTTAATTATAAAAAACAACAATGATGGTCTAGTGCATGGGTCACCAACCTTTTTGAAACTGCGGGCTACTTCATGGGTACTGAATCATACGAAGGGCTACCAGTTTGAAATAATAAATTTGCTTGGTTTCCCTTTAGTTCTACATTATTAATAATGAATAATGATACTTCTCTATGTGAAGACACTGATTTCTTAGCATAATTATCAATAATGACAACAAGCTCTTAAACAGATATTAATATTTAGATCTTTATTAATCTCAACAGATCTTGTCACATTTAGAGGTAATGACCAAATGAAATGTTAAAAAAATAACTTATTAATTAATTATTAATTAATTATTATTAATTAATTATAACTATTATTAGTGAATACGCTCCTCAAACGCTTTAATTCAGTCTCATGCACCCGTCCCTTTATTTTCCTTAAACCTCTGAACAGGTTGATTGACAGATCCCACTGCAGGCAAGAATCTGCGGATGATGCGTTCACTGACCTCTGGACATAAGCGAACAGCCACTCGGCCCAACCCAGTCCACTAAACTTTGTCATTTTTAAACAACCCGCAGCAAAACAAATCATTTTCTCAGAGAAAACGTCAACACTATTTAATCACTCGATTATATCCTGATCAGTGCCGGCGTTCTATGTTTTCTCTGATAAACTGCTTAATTTTACTGCCGATATCCGGTGCTCGGTGAACGCACCATGCAGAAACACTCAGCAGCCCTGGGTTCTGTTTCCATTACACATGAAACTTTAACCAAATTCTAGGAATTTAGAAAAAACAGTATCGCAATGATACGGTTTCATAATATTGCGATAAAACGCAAATCAACTCACGCGATAAGTCATTATAATCGTCTAAAAAGGAGCATTTGAGTGACGTCACAGCAGTGTGGTGCGCGCGTGCCGCGCTGGCTCGCACAGCGAGTCCACTGACAGTCTCAGACGCAAGTCAGAAGTCTGTTCAGTGGTATTTGAAAGAATGTCCAGAACAAGTATTCAGGCTGCAGAAGGTTGGCTACAGATGAAGCGATGAGGAAATCTTGGTTATTGATTTTACAGAGGAGATGCACGATCAGCTGTGACGCTGTGGGACCTCTCATGGCGCCCGCTGTGCTGTACTCAGACAGACACTTCAGAAGCGCATTTAATACGAAAGAAGTCAATTTCCATTACAGTTCTACGAAAAATATCCATCCATTTCAATACGCCCCAAAACCAGCCTCTCTACGTGCAAAAACGTT
>NC_050531.1:21024012-21046343 GCF_002922805.2 Oryzias melastigma | reverse complement strand
TTATTTCATTCACTTAAAGGGAGCATGTGGGTGACGTCACAGCTCTGTCTGGGGCGCGCGTGCAGCGCAGCTCGACACAGAAGAGAGAGAAGTCTGTTCTGCGGTTAAAAGAAAAAGCATTCTAACAAATAAGCATCTGGACCTTTTTTCTGTCTGAAAACACCACAGCATAAATTCAAGTTTCTGTCACGGCGCTCGCGCTCATGAGACTTCAGGCTCCAAGCTTCAAAAGTGCGTTTGCAGATGAAGCGATGAGGAAAAGAGGAGGGGGAGCTGCTGCGCGATTCTGTATGACCCGCAATTTCTAAAGCGCTTTGGCGCTCCAGGACCTCTTGGTGTGTCGGCTGTGCAGCGCTCAGATCAGACACTTCATACCGAGAAGCGCATTTATTTCGAAAAAAGTGTTTCCATTACAGTTTTGCGAAAAATGTCTATTTCCTCCTCTAAGCGCAAAAACTTTTTTTCGAAAAATGCCAGTTTTTTTCGAAATTGTGGTGTTTCCATTAGGAGAGTTTATTATCCAAATTCCAATTTGCGAAATTTCAGAGTTAATGGAAATGCGACTCTTGGTTATCTCGTTAAGGAGAAAACGATTTTAAAAAAGAAAAATAGTGGGATAGGCCGTTTTTGGCTTCAGAAATAATGAACATCTATGTTTAAGATGTTTTAATCTTTAATTCTTTATAAAGGCAGGTGTGATTTAAAAAAATTGCGTCACAATAAAATAAAATTTTCGAGCAGCTCTCAAGTGAGTTGTGCTATTTTTAGAAGAGACCTGCGGGCGACTGATGTGGAGCGCCAGGTCGCCCGCGGGCGACGTGTTGGTGACCCCTGGTCTAGTGCATGGGTGCCCAAAGTGGGGCCCCCGGGCCAAATTTGGCCAGCCAAAGATGATCTTTTTGCCCACCAAGTTGTGGCTTTATTAAAAACCCCTTACCCGTTTCCCATTGATTTTTTTATGGTGTTCCAAAACTCTGCAGCTGTTATATACTTTCAACCTCCGGGTGGTGCTGTTAGCACTCTCTTTGCCTGTTCCTGTGGGTGAAATAACCCCCAAATGAGTAATTCCTGGGCTTTTTTTAGTGCTAGAAATTACCCAGAGCCGTCATGGTCACTTCTGATGCTAGTTGGTATAGAATTTTTTTCAGCTAGCCAAGATGGAGTCAGATGGACAAAGGCAGTGGCACATGGATGAAGTCAACAGACCAGCTCCACGTCTCTCATTAGGATCCCAGTTTGCTGTCTGCATTTGGCCCTTGGACTGGGATCCAATTTAGATTTTGGCCCCTTGAGCAAAAAAATTCGGGCACCCCGGGACTAGTGTCTATATTGACTGTTTTTGGGAACTAGACTGAGCAAGTGAGATGTCACCCATGGAAAATGACTTACTTTTGCTTCCAACCAAATCAAGTCCATTCTGTCGCCATTTTTCTACAATATGTCCGTGGCCATGTTGGAAGCAGAGGTCCTCAGTGAGCCGTGATTCTTGTCAGTCTTACTGGCGAAACTCCAGACTCGCATAAGCTCATGTGATAACCCTCCATTTATTACGATTTGGGTCGTTAATAGCCCCAACTTCACAAAAATTGCTGCTACTCTGCTCCGGCGAAAATTTGAACCCAATGAAACGGATTCAGAGCGCCGCAGAGGCCAGATCGCAGAGGTCAGTCATGATCATATACAGTGGAGGTTACTCTAGCACTTTTAATGGAGCCGTAACGCTTGCCGTGGGAGCCCGGGGTAGTCCACATTTCTATGGTAGCCACTCTCTCCAGTCAGTACTGGGCATAGAAGGCCACAACCCTTCCACTGAAAGCAGACTCGGGAGAATCAATGAAACGTTCAACTCAAGGCCACCTACTTTTATTGAGGCATCTGACTGGTCAGTTTCTAATTCGAATGACTTGCAGTATTACAACATCTTTTTGAAAAAAAGGGGTTTATCATAAACACGTTAAAAAGATGTAATAGAGCATGAATGGTTATTCTAATAAATAGAATGATGGAATATCTGCTTTTGTGGGATGTATATGGCAGGCGAGGCGGGAGGAGTCACTTAGTCCAGCTCTCTTGCACAGTCAATGAAGTGTTGTAGATTCTAATAGCTGACAGGAAGAGAGATCTGTGAAAGCTTTCCTTCCAATGGCGAGGTGTTAGTCTGACTGTAGGAGCTCAGTGCAGCCAAGGTCGTAGTTGAAACTTCAGATGTCTTTGAACAAGCTCGGAGTTTAGTTCATCTGCTGAGATTATTTAAACTTATTGTAGGATTTTTTTAATTAGTAAAGAAGGTTTACTTTAGTGAAATACTTGCCTTTGTCAATACTGTATTGTTCCCAACCTCAGTTCTTTATACTGTCCGGCATGTTTTCTTTGTAGCCTTGATTAAGCACACATGATTCAGCTCATCATCAGGCTGATAATGATAGTCATCAAAGGCAGGTGTGTTTGACTTGTGTAGAAGTGAGAAAAAAACTAGGACAGTGTTCCTGTAAGACCACTATTGAAAAAGTAGCTTTTCTAAACTTTTTTGCTATGTGTTACCATTTTAACATAGTTGAGTAGTTGAATTAAAAAAATAATAAAACCTTTCATCCTCCTAAATTTACTTTACTGTAGGACCAAACGTCACCATATTTGCTAAAATGCTGATGTAAGCTTTTGGCAGCATAAGCTACTAAATGCAAATAATAAGAAGACATTTATGATTTATAACCCAACTCCATCTAAAGAATTACTGATTTTAGTTGTCGTCTGAACCACCCAAGTCTGCACAAAGCACTTCCCCTCTCAGTCAGTAATAAATAAAAAGTGAGAGAAAGTACGTCAGCTTCCGGAAACATTTTTGCCCAAACGTTTTCCTCATGTCTCTTAACTGAATTTATAAATTTGTCAGTTACGTTTTTGTCTTTTTTTGCTCCTAATTTGTGTATCTCTTTAAGCAAAGTCTTCCTCAAACCCTAATGATGTTTTGAAAGCAGATACGCAAGATGAAGAAGAGAGAGCATGGACACGTGGGGATTTGGTCACGCAGCTGGAACGGCCCCACGTGTGTGTTACGTGCACATAGGTCCATTCAATGCATGTGTTTTGGAGAGTGAGACTGCGTGACAACAGGAGATTGAATGAATGAATGAAATGATGAAGGGATGGACAGTAGAGGGGAAGAATGGAATGGGACAGAGTGAACCAGCTCCTGTAATCCCTTCTCACAACGGTAGCAGCTGGACTCGTGTGTCAGAAAGCAGGCTTTACAGCTGCCAATCAACCCGGCTGGGATTTACACAGCAAGCTGAAGAGTTGGAAGATGTACAGACTGATGCAAAGGTGGATTGGATGTGGAGTTAAGCCTGTGAAAATATCAAGTTTTTGCAAAGAAGTATGATCTTTCCATTAGCGATTGATTTAACTTAATAGTTAAGATCTTGTACACTCTTTTTAGCTCTATAGGGGCCCAAATTACTAAAGGTTTATGCAGGCTTTAAAATTAAATAATTTGGTTATGACTGATTTTGGAAAACACCATCTAGATTGAGACGTGGTAGGTTTATTTTACTAGACAGTAAAAAGTGCCATTACAGCGGAAAATGCGTAATTGTGCAAAAAATGATCAATCCATCATTATGGTCCAATGTGTGGAAACACGTTGAATTTTGCAAATGTATGTGACCATATGGTGTGGAAGAATGTCATACTGGTTGAATGTATGGCCAAAGATGTTCTGGATCTATTTTAGGTCAATGAATCAGTACCAATATTGACACTGAATCATATTAGCAACCACAAATTAAGTTACAAATTCAATCATTGTTAACATTAGTACTAGGTGATATGACTATACGTATAGGGCAGGGTTGATGAAAGTTATTAAGCTTAATAAATCTATAACCGATTCATAAAAATATAGATCAATGTAGCACATAAGGCTAAAGTCCGCTAGCTTGATGCTAACATTTAATGGAATTTCCCATAGGACAGCTAATGCTAACGTTCGGTCGACCTAAATCAGAATCAGAAGAATCAGAAGCAACTATATCGCCAAGTGTGATTACACATATGAGGAATTTGTCTTGGTGATGATGGTGCCCAACACGCACCAACACACCGAGGCAGCCACCCGTGGCGCCAAAAACATACATTGCTAACTAAATGAACATTTTTATAAACTTACAGGTGTGAAATTTTCAAACTCTTTTTAGGAAATATTTTTTAAAGTAACCATGGGTGGCCTAAAATAGTATTTTTTGCTCATACTTTCTTCTTCTTCTTGAAAAAAGTGTACTGCTACAGTGCAAACTCCACCTAGTGGCCAAACTGAAACGTCCTCCAGGAGAAGCAGAACAATGTTTACAATGTTAATGATCTGAACATTTTAGTTAGAACTTCTCCTTTAGAGAATCCATGTAACACTGGATGATTAACAATCTAATTATTTGACTGATACATTTTACAATATGTGAACTGTATTAGATTAATATAAATGTATTCAAAACATACAGTAGATTATTAATGTATTTCTAAACAAATGTGTAAAAACTCAACATTGAATCTAATTGAGTGGATAGAAAGAATTAAAAAAAATTGTAATCCAATCGATCCAGGCTCTTTTGATTGAATCGTTTCTGCAAATTATTATCGATACCCAGCCCTAGATGCATATCGCGTGGGCGATGGAAAGTGTCTATGTGTTTATTTTTATTGCTGAACATTTGTGCAAAAATGTGTTATCCTACTAAGAAACTTGAAACTGAACTTTAAAAAGTTTCTTATTTGTTATTATTCAATTATGTTACTTTAAAAAATAAAGTCAGAGAGAAGTAAATGACGTTTTTGTCTATTTTTTTCAGAGAATAACTGAAAATATACTTAACTGTGGTATCGATAACGATATGGTGATAAATATCACTATTGTGATGTCCAATTTCTTTCTATTTCACCCAGCACTAGTTAAAATTAATCATTACACCCCCAGAATTTGCTTTAGGAAATCTAGATTTTGTTCTTACAGATTTCTTTATCAAGCTTAAGAATGAAAAGTCCCAGTTGTTGCATATTTTTTTCTGACCACTTTCCTTTTGTTGTTGCAACACACCAAGCTGCTGTGTGCACACAAGTCAAAACCTCTGTCATGTCCCAGCCCTTCATGAATGTGTGTCCACCACCAGTGTCTGTTGAGGGATTAGAGTCTGACCTCTGTTTGTGTACACGTGTGTGTGTGCCTGCGTGTGTGTGTGTGAGCTACTTTGCATTCCATTGCGATGTGTAAAGCTTTACAACAATAGGGCAAAGAAATGGTGTGTGGGGGACATACAGGGTGTCCATTCAGCTCTTCTGCTGTGTTTGTGACTGGGTAGCGGGACATGATTGGGGGCGTTGATGCAACTACCTGTCTCTCTGTGTGCCTGTCTGCCTGCTCTCTAATGTGCACTCTAATGGACTCGGTTAAGTGCTGAATTACAAAAACATCCTGTGTAATTTTATTACGAAGTTCCGAACACTACCTCTTTTACCGGGCCCTCAATCAGACCCACTGTGAGCTCCATCGGGACCTTGTGCGGAGCTCAGGACACCAACAGGCTACAAATGGCCAATCGCCAAACTGGAGCTTTGACCAAACGTCAATATTGCACTGAAGGGCTGCAGCAAATCAGCAAGCTGATTCAGATTTAAAAATGGTCAGGTTAAGCTTTTTAGTGTCCAGAGAAATACTGTGATGTTGTTATGAATTTACAGCAGCTGCTGTGACCCAAGCAGAAAAAAGACCGGTTCTCCATATAAAGATATGCCTCATTTTTAGAACCACATAAAGAAGTTATATCATCTCCTTTGTATTGTAAATTTTGGGTCATAAAATGAAGAATGTCCAAAAGAAGCATTTAAAGCCATAAAACCTATAATAGAATTTACCTGAAAGAAATGTGACGAAATTCTGCTATAGAGAATAATATAAGAGCAATAATTCCAAGACAATAATTGTAAATGATCAAAAGAATCAAGACTTTGGAGTTTTTTGTTGAATGTCACGACCAAAAGAACCAGAAACAGTGGATGGGCTCCTATAAAGGATTTCCTAGATAAAAACTAACTGGCTCGGATGTTTCTGTGTGTATTTCTTAACCCTTGTGCTATCTTATGGGATCTAGATGACCCAAGCCTTACATTGATGTGTTATCCATCCCATGACAAATGTGAATGGAGGTGGAAAGGATTTAATGTCTGTCATGGACACCACTGAAAATCAAAAATCATTGGGAAAAAAAAATGTTTAGCACACTGTCTTGTGGGGTCCACATGGCCCCTAACCCAACGTCAACATACCTATAATAGCTCAAATAGTATGACTCCTATCATCCTTTTTGATGTATTTTCAACATGTTCTCAGTGGTCTTTTTTGTATTATGATGATGACGTTTTAAGAATCAACAAATTCAACTTGATTTGAATAAAGAAATACACAGACGTAGTTTTAATCGTCATTTTCTTCATATGTATCCTCCATCATGAGAAAAATGCTACAAGAACATGCCAAAAACACAATTTTCCTTGGAGTGGGTCTCGAAGTTCTCGTGCATGCATGGGTTTTCTCTGGGTACCCCGGCTACCTCCCACAATCCAAAAATATGCATCTCAAGTCATTTGATGTCTGCAAGTTGTCCCTAGGAGTGAATTTGAGTGTGTGTTTTGTTGGGGAGACCCGTCCAGGGTGTTCACGGTTGACTGATAGATGGATTCTTGGCCTTTGTGTTGACAAAAAATAGATTTGTCTTCACTGATGTTTGGAAGTTACAAATGCAGGTTGATGGTGTTGAAAGCATTGGCTCCAATATATCTTTTCCATCACACTGATTTCACTGATGTTCCATTTTATTAGTGTAAGGAAATTTATTCTGACTTGTAAACTTCTAGTCTCAGTTGAAGTCATGTTTGTAGTTCTGAATGGAATGATGTTGGGTTCATTAGGTGACAGTTGGCAATCTATGATTTCTTTTATGATTTTGTGCCAAAAACATCAGTACAGAACAGATAAACTGCTGAGGGCTCACGTGTGATGCCATGACGTTTATCCGGGATAATGTAAAGAGTGCCTAAGGTCTTTTGCTAAACTCTTGGACAAATTTGATTTTTAAAAAAGGCGGGGGTACATTGCATATTTATACAGTGCTTTTCTACCTTCCTTTAAGACCCAAAGTGCTTTACAGCCGCAGTCCTATTCATCTATACACACACATATTCACACTCTGCTGCTGATCTCTGGGGGCAGCCTCAACCATCAGGAACAATGTAGGATTCAGTGTCTTGCCCAAGGACACCTCAACACATGGGCGGGAAAGACAGGAACCAAACCTGCACCACGACCGGGCGATAGACAAGGGACACTAAATAGTGTGACCGTCCTTGTCATGCCAAACACACTCTCAACTGTTTGTGTGGTGGCTGCAAATTGACCTGAAAGGAATGTCAGTGACATTATCTCAAAATGCAAATTTCAGCTCAGGGAAATATGTTTATACTACTGTGGATAGGGTTTCAAACTCTATCCCTTTCCAAATGAAGGATTTTATCTGTTATGGGACAATGGAGCTACTGTGTGTTACTGTTTATGCACCTGTATGGTCCAGTTGTAAAATGGTTGTTTTACACAACAATAAATCCTATAGAGTTCCATTCAGCAAACCAGAATGGAGGAACGCTCGGAAGTTGTTTCACTGGGTGTGGACAGGTATCAGGTTACCATTACTCATTGCTGCTCTGATGCATCACTGTTCACTACTGCTTGATACATATTTGCACTGTTTTTGGCAGAAACTTGGTTGTAGTTTATACAAAGACAAAAACAAATGCTTGTTTACATTTAATTAACAATTTTTTGTTGTTTACAGTGTTCTCCTTTACAAAACCTTAGAATTATTTCTAAACTCTAGGAAAACAGAAGTGCTCAACTGGTCAAGCAGGGGAAAGGTGGCCAGAGGCATAGAAACTAGGTCCAGACATTCCAGCGGTACAGCCTTCTGTTCATATCAGTTGAGGATAGTTTATTGGGTTTCTTCAGCCAAACTAGTTTAAGGCTCCAGTTTACATCTATTGGCTTATGTTGAATTACTTTATGGACCACCAAAGATCTAAGCGACCACACAGTTTTATCAGATACTGTTGTGATCTTCTGAACATGAAGGAGAGAGCTTGATAGTTTTGTTAATGTAGTGATGCTGATTGTTTTTAGAACATGAATGTTGTATAAATGAAGTGTTTTGATTGTTAAAGATGCAACAAAAGAAATTAATATACCATACTCTACTGTTCAAGATATTCATTTAATAAATGCATGTTTGAAAATGGGATAGGCAGAAGCAAACTCTTATTTAACCCATGAAGACCCAGACCCATGTTTTCCTTAAAAATGCAAATATGTGGAAAATACCACAAGCCGAGTTGACCAGAGAAAACATTTCAGACATTTTCTGTTACACTGACGTCACTATGGGTTCTTATGGGTTAAGCCTATCCCTTTATGTCTTACGATGGAATAGAGCAGAATTCTCACAAACGTCAACGTCTATCTATGAAAACAGGAATGTCTTAGGACAGGGGTGTCAAACTCAATCGCACAGGGGGGCAAATTCCAAAACACACCTTAAGTCGCTGGCCGAACAGGATAAACATTTATTAAACACTCTTAAAACTACATTTTTAAAACTTTAAGACCCTAACTTTTTAACATAATTATGAACTAGATATATAGCATTACCTGCAATAATGCTAACGTGAATGCTGTAAGATGAATTTGGTTGCTAAAGATGCTACTGCTTATAGCTGAAAATGCTGAAATTGTTAGCTGAAAACGCTGAAGCCAGTAGCTGAAAACACTAAAACTGACAACCAGTTAAAATATTAGCTAAATGCCAAATAATCCTAAAGAGGAAAAAAAAACTTAGGTTAGCCAAAACAGCTAGCATGTAGCTGAAAAAATAGCCTAAATTAGCCAAAACAGCTAACGTATAAATATTAGCCAGACGCCAAAACAGCCTAAAAACTTTTTGACAAAGCCTAAAATAGCCAAAACAGCTAGCATGTGGCTTAAATATCAGATAAACTTCAAAACAGCCTAAAAAACAAAAAAGGACTAAATCAGCCAAAACAGCTATCTTGTAGCTCAAACATTAGCTAAACTCCAAAACAGCCTAAAAAAGCTTAAAGTAAGCCTAAATTAGCCAAAACAGATAACATGTTGATAAAAAAAATCCAAAGAATCTTAGTAAATTTCACAATAGTCCAAAAAGCTACCAGAATGCAAATTTTTAAAAGTCTAAAACTGCAACTCTCTTAACATAATTATGAATAATAAAAAGGCAGGAATATTATTCCAGAATAAATCAACTTACACTAGGGGTGTTGCGGATCACGGATTATCCGTGGTCCGTACGGATCAGAAGCCACGGTTCGGGACACGGTTCGGACACGTGTGTACCGCGGACCACTCCGACCCCCACCCCCAGCGAGCGCACACACCTTGGGCTCTCATAATTTTAATCATTGTCCGTTCACATCAATGAAATTCTGTCAAATTCCTGTAAATCCTCTTTGTTTTGACCAGCGCTGAAGTAACAGCTTCTCGGTTATTTCTTAAAGTCTGTTCCTGAATCTCCCGCTGCGTGTGGGCGGAGCTTTCAGAGCTTTTCCTGCATAGAGAATTTGGTGTCGGCCGCCACCAGCTCCTGGAAAAGGGGGGATGTGGCTGATTCTAGGAGCCCAGACTGAGAGAGAGTCCACGGAGACCCGAATGATGACAAAATGATACAACAGAAAAAATAATTTCAGTAAACCAATAACCAATATATAATCGCAAATATTTTGATTTTAATGTCAAGGTAACAATAATTATATATTTTGTTTTGGAAACATCGTCTGTGGACCCCCCTTCCTCTTAATTGAAAATGGTTCGGTCCGACTGGACTATTCTTCCACAGCTGTTTGTTACCGTCAGACCCACAGAGTTTAAGGGAGAGAAGACACGCTTTAAAATCAGGAGTTTAAACACCTGATTTAGAGGAGAACCTCCGTGAAAAAAGAAAAAAGGAGACAGTCTGTCTATTGCCGCGCGGAAAGGAGAGAGTGCTCGTAAACGGACAAGGGGGCGGGGCCATGAATTTGAGGGTTTCTTCTGAAGCTTTTGTATGGAGCTTCAAACTAGAATAATTTGTTGTTTTATTGTGTATCAAAATTAGGCTTGTTAGTTACATTTCTGTTTTATAATGAGGTGATCTATAGTAAAATATGTAAATTGAAAGAATGTTCAATAAAGTTACATAATAATAATAATAAAATAAACTTGTTAAGGTATACAAATCTGAAGTCCCCACGAGACACCACCACCTTATTTTAAGCCAGGAAAAACCCTGCAGCTTCCGTCACAAACTTTACTCAACTTGACGCGGATGGATAGATATCAGGTTTATTTAATGTTAAGACCTGAATAAAAGCATCAGTACACGTTTCAATTTCTGGATTCAAAGAATACATCCGTAATGGACATGATTTTATGGCAAGCCAAAAAGATCACCAGGAAAAGCGGGTGCAACAGTGCCACGTTTTACAGATAATTATTATTATTTTAAATATTTAAATGTCCCCATTTGGCGAGTGGGATCAGAACATTTGTATTTCAAGTGAACACCAGATAGATTTGGTATTTTCAAAACTATTTTTAAGCATTCTTTTCTCTGTTTTTGTAGATTTGTATGTATTCAGAAACTACAAGTTTTAGCATTTTGCTTGTGTTCAAACTTTAAAGATTTTTTGTTTTAATAAATAGGCCTCAGTGAGCAAAAGTTTTGAACTTTTGTGTAAGGGAAGTACTTTATATTCATTTTGAATATATGATTTGAAACGTTTCCAAAAATTAATTTAGCTTTCATGTTGTTGTTGTTGTTGTTGTTGTTGTTGGTGGTGTTTTTTTTGTTGTTTTTTTTTTTAACTTTTTACTGATCCGAAAAGTGATCCGAACCGTGACCCTAAAACCGTGACACGATCCGAACCGTGAGTTTTGTGATCCGCAACACCCCTAACTTACACTTTAAATAACTTTCAATATTTTACTCCTCACAAAAATATATTTTGTCAAAATTATACAAGTTAGAAATGAGCGCAAGATAACATCAAGCCGTCAATAACAATAATATAAAATGATCTGGAGGGCTGGATAGAAAAAACCGAAGGGCCGGATCTGGCCCCCGGGCCGTGACTTTGACATGTGTCTTAAGATTACTGAAAACTTTGAGCACCGATATAAGCTGATTTTAGTTTTCTGAGCCGCTATTAAAGTTAACCTGATACAAATGTCTTGGCCACACATTTTAAAATTTGTCTTAATTTGAAAACCATTGTGGAAAATCATTGACATGTATTTTATTTTCAATTGTAATGTGATTCCATGAGCGATGTGTCAACAGTTTTTCTGAATGAAGGCTGAAATTCTACGGTCAGTCGTCTGTGACAACGGAAACCCAACCAGCAGTGAGGCTGCAGGAAATTTACAAGGAGAGGAAGTGGCCTCTTGTACACAGACACACACACATTAACGTGTGTGATCACACACTGAGAAAACGACCTCCACAGGATAAACGAGACTGACTGGGCAGGCCGATGAGCAAACTACCATCGTTAAAGAATTCTGTAGATTTAACTAATTATTCAAATGAATGGACAAGTTTGTCAAAACTTTTGACTCCGTGCAATTGATATAACTGATATAATTTGTGTTCCTCATTAATTCAAACAAAACCCGAGGTCAAAGTGGTTTTTCTATTTTCATAACTATTGCTTCACTTGTGAGGTTGTCCCTAAACATCAAGCTTTGAATCCAAACATTCCAGATCATTAGATTTTAATCAGACCAGATCAATCCCAATAAAACTATCATCTTCTCTTTGATGTCCTTTTTAGCAAAAAACCTTTTCTAACTGTAACATCTGGGGAAACTCCTGTGCTGCTTCTTGTATACATGAATGTAGGCGTTCCTTCACTGATATATTCAGTGGTTTTCATGTGTTTACATTCACCTACCTGTATGTACCCTATGCTGTTTTCGCTTCGTATATTTAGTCACCTCTCTGTGATTTCTTTGTTTTGCTGCATAGTGATTTCCTTTAGAAATATCTTTGAAACCGGTTGCTAAACTGCTTGGCAATCCAAAGCAATAACTTGTGCCAGGTCATTTCCAGACAGAGGAAGCCCGGCTGTTGATAACTGTCCTTCTGTTGAGGATTAAGGCTTTTCTTAGGTTGTATTTCCAAAGTACTGACTTCCTGGGTCTGCATGAGTGCACCGCACTGTTGTTTTGTGCACAATGGCTAATGATATACTCATGTAAAACTAAAAGTAATCCTCCCACGTCCCTGCTGTATTGGTCCACTGCTTTGTTTGGGGAGTGACTTCATCAACCCTGAGCTCCGCGTCACCCTGGCTGCTCTGCCAATGCGCTCTCCTATAATCTCAGGTTGACTCAGTGGTAATTCAGGAATGTGAAACGGCTCTGCTGTTCTTTTACAGTCCATCTTTGAATAGATAAAAGTTCTACACATTGAACAAACACACAATACAGATGTGATATTTGTCTGTTTTCTTGTAGCTCTGAGACGTCTCTGGCTTCTGAATCTCTGATGGACGGGCTGTGTTTAGAGGGAGTTTTCCCGTCCACTGTTGCACTTTGTTTGTTCAATACAGGGTTTACTCCAAAAACCTTCCATGGTTCCGTTGTTGTAGGCTATTCTTATTAAATAAATGAGTCAACCGGGCCTTATCGGAATGATCCACACTAATCTGAAGTAATGATCTGGATTGCTTGGAATGGCTTGGATTGTAACAGTTGCCTGGTTTGTTGGTTCTTTCTTTCTCAAGCTCCTAAAGACTGCTTTGGCTGTGCGTTTGTGCTTTATTAATAAACTGGATAGAAATGTATGCAAAATAACTAGGAAGCAGTTCTGCAATTTTAAGACACAACACTGCCCAACGATACTTTTTATCTTTATTCACTTTTCATGGTTGTTGATGTCAAAACCAGTAAACCAGCATTTTTCTTTCAAATGTATGAAGTGATAACATTGACTGTATATGATAACTGGACTGAGTGAGGGTGACATCATCCATAGAAAATGACTTACTTGTGTTTCCAACTAAATGTAGTCAATTCAGTCTGCATTTCTTCATGATTTGGACGTTGACATTTTGTAGCCAGAAATTGTTGGTAAGCAGTGATTACTCCAAATAGATCTAAGATAACGTTTCTATGGCAACCATTCTCACCAATCAGGAGCTTTCATATACTTTTTTTGAGACCATATGCTTTTATTCAGGCACCTGATTGGCCAGTTTACAACTAAAAAACTTGCACAACTGAAAAACTATGTATTAATAAAAAAAGTAGCATTAGCAAGAACATGCTAAAAAATGTATCAAAGTATAAATATAATGATTGAGTAATAGCTGTTTATTTCTCTAAAGAAGTTTATTATATATATATATATATATATATATATATATATATATATATATATATATATATATATATAAATCTTGGAGCCAACAGGTACTTCCTTTTTGGAATGAAGGGAGGGGAGGGGGTCACTCATTCCAGTTCTCATATACAGACAATGGGTAATCAGACCAAAATTTTGTTAGAAATAAAAAGAAATAAGCTTAGCGGATCAGGCTTTCCAGGAAAATTGGAAAAGGATTTATTCTTAGGAAAAAAATAAAACAGCTGGAGATGTCTGGCTAAAACATAATTGTTTGAGATAAGCGATCTGTGACTGGTAAAAAACATATAGCCATTAGGCTTAAATCTTACACAAACTTTCATTTCAGTCGGAATAAAAAAAGGTCAAACAAATCTCAATATTATGATGACTCCTATTTTTTTGGAGAAAATTCCCTGATCGTTTGAGTACACAGAATTCTCCCTTCTTAATCCTTACACGCCCTCAATAGGAATCACCCTTTTGTTGGATTTCCTTCCTCTGTTGAATTCAGATCTTTTCCGAGCGGCCATGCTATGTCTTTGGGCATCGAGAAAGAGAAACCAGACCCCAGCTGCAGCCTAGTGTGGTAAAATGAAATAAAAAAATTACATTTTTGATTTTGCTTTTGGTTTATCTATCCCTTGGATAACGTCAGCTTTAGAGGGATCTCCGAACTAATGAAAAAGTTCTTCTCCTGTGGTCATGTGGGCTGGCGAACATGTTATTGCAGCGTGTTGTGAAACTCTAGCTGGGTCTCAGGCTGCTGTCGGTCAGATCAAATCATACGCCGAATGGCATGGACCGCCTGGCCTGCAGCTGGCACTTATGGTGTTCCGTCTTATATAAACACGCACAGATGACGGCGGTTAATTATGGAAACCGGTGCAGCACTTGAGAATAGCAAGCTTTGTGGTTCTTGCAGCCGGTGTCCCATGACACACCCTGGCCTCCACCATCAGGGCACATTCACTACTGCTCCTTACGCTGCCTATTAACTTGTGTTATGACTCAACAAACGCAGCTTATGGTGACTGAAGCTATTTTTTTTTTTTCTAGGTGATCTTTTTTGTTTACTTGTTTATAAATTAATATATTACAAGCCTTAGTCACAACTATCTATCCTTACAGGTGGATAGGGGCCGTCTAAAGGTGAAAAATGGGAAAATCTATTTGGCACACACACATGACCCTCTTAAACTTTTAGGATTGTAGACCAGCAATGTCCGAATTCGGGCCTCGAGATCCTACATATTTTCCATCTGATCAACCACTGAAGTTCCTTATTGACTAAAGACACCTGATCCAGGTAATCAGCAGCAAATAAGGCAGGGTTTCTGGAAAACCAGCAGGAGGCCAGCCCTTGAGGCCTGTATTTGGACAATCCTGTCATAGGCCATCCGGTGAGCCTCTAAGGCAAAAATGTTCCTGCTATTTTTTCTACGGGCATGCTGCGCAGAACAGGTTGTAGTGAACTCTTAGGACACATGTAAGGGTAAATAAAGGAGACGAAGTGTATTCTGCGGATTTTCCAGTTTTTTCACCCCACCAAACTGTGAAACCAATTAGTTAAAGTGCACCACCACTTTGGGGTAGCTGTGGAGCAGCAGTAGGGCGGTCCACCCTTGATCAGAAGATTGCAGGTTTGATTCTCGCCATGTGTTGAAGTGTCCTTGGGCAAGACACCTAACCTCGAATTGAATCTGGTGGAAGGTTGGCGCCAGTGTTTGGCAACAGAGCCATCAGTGTGTAAATGTGTGTCATTTTCATGACATCTCAAGCTCACAATGGCACCAAATCATGAAGATGGTTTAAAATAAAGCAAATCAGTTAAAAAATCTCCTATTTATTTATAGAATATTTCAATTTTATGCATGAATTATATACTGCTTATCTACCTTGATTATTGCCCAGTGTTTACAGTCTCTCTCCTATGTAGCCATCCACACACACATTCATTGATGGCTATTCTGCTACCATGCAAGGTTCCAGCTTGTAAGTACTTGAAGCAATGTAGACTTCAGTGCCTTGCTCATGGACATACCAAAGCGGGAACAAATCTGCAACATTGATTAACGGTCAACTGCTCTACCACCACTACATTATTCCTGCTATTATGGATGGCAATGCATTGAGTTGTCTTTGAGGTTAGGAGGTTTGGGATGCAAGAAATATGGATCTGGATGATACGAATAATTGCTTTATTTCAGGTTTCCAAACATCTTTTTCAGAAACTCTGCCCCATCTGTGCCTCCTTCCTGATCCTTTTTAAAGTTGTCCACTTAATATTAATGTTATTGTGAGGCATTGATAGACTTTTGAATCGTCTACTTTAGGCTTGGCTGAACAATAAATCACAAATTGATCTTTCACAATATCAACCTGTCCAATCATAAAAGACTATATAAATTGCGATAAATGGTTACCTTAAATGCTAAAACAATCTCACGGCAATTTGAAGAATTAATTATTTTGAGCCCTTTACACATTTGACCAATTGAATGCCCTTTTATGTTATATGCTCGCCTTCTTTTTAGACGAGGAGTATACTTGAAGTTACGTTGACTTCTATGTGTACAAAACTCTTCTAGTGAAATAGAAATGATGTATTAGATGTTTTTTTGTTTTTGTTCATGTATCACAGATTATATTGCTACTGCAATACTGATTAGTAATATCCCACATCACAATTTTTTCTCATATTGTGCAGCTGTAGTGTACATGTCAGTTTGTGGTTAGGTCATGCATTTAGACACTCTGTCTGATATGAGCTGTAACTGAAAAGAAGGTGTAGTGCAAATGACAACAGCTTATGTGTGATGGGTTTTAGAAACTAGTGTCCACCTTTCAGTTTTTATGGGATAATTTCATAGATGTGCTTAAATAGAGAAGTCTTTTTTTACAGCAAAACTGTTGCTTGCTATGATCTGTGACTATTTACATTTTTAATGCAGAAAAAGGCTGTTATGCACTTCATTTGATGTTTTGTTGTTAACTTGATGCAGATTTGAGCCTGCTAATCCAGTAAAGCACTTGCAAGGACACATGATTCCTGTGGCAAACTTTTTGTTTGTGTCGCAACTCGATTGAAAATCCAGCAGAGGGGGGTAAAGAGCTGTTCTACAACCTTCAGCTGCCTCCCATTGGAGAGTTTGAACCTGACTTTAATGCAGTTGTGTTGCCTTCATTTGGCGTTTGATCATTGGGACTCTTAAGAGTGACGTGAAGAGTGAAGCAAACACGCATAAATGCAGTGAGAGTCTGAGCAGCACAGAAAGACTTACAGCTGCTGGCACTGAGGATAATCTGGCTTTAAGGTTGGAAGATGACATGACAGAAATCTGTGAGTTCCTTTGGGGCTCGCAGATTTGAAGTCAGATGACGTCCGGGATCAGCCTCTAACTGCTTACATGTGTGTTCATATTTACAGTCAGGGCTGCTCTTCCAGTGTTCTGACTTATCCTAGGGTTTCTAAATCCCATGATCAGTTCTGCCTCCTGGTGGTACAGAGTGGTATGTCGTATAAGTTGGGCTTTTGGGTGTTAAATCCTTAAGGAAACCACTTTGAAATGAATTGACATTATTGTGAGCACAAACATGTAAAAGGGTAATCAAGCACTAAATCCACTTTTTTTACCTCTATAAATAGGGCTTTGAAAGTGATGTCTGTTGGTCATGGCCACATTTTTGACGAATTAAAATAAACTTGAAAATAAAGACAAAAACAGTCTGTGTGCTGCCCCCTACAGGTTGAAGCGAAGTATTATAGATGAATTTTGTGATTGATCAAGTGGTGTAAGTCCCAGAAGTTTCGCATCATTATGCTCTGCAGCTCCAGTAAGAAAGCCCCGCCCATCTTTAATTCTGTAACGAACAGTCGTTATCGCGTTAGCTTTAGCATGGCTCATAGGTGTTTTGACTTCGGCTGTTAAAAATCTACTAGCTTACTTAGGCAACAAAGGTTGAGTGCAATTGGCATTAAATCCAGTAAACTCCGTCCTGGTGATGGATTTATTGAACGTTTCACTCGAGATTTTTTTGTTTAATATGTTAGCCTTTATTAGCTATACTGCTAGCGGAATTTTACCACTCACAGACACAGGTCCCTTTCGAACCTGCAAACCCTCAGCTAGCAGCCCTGCTGTCAGGCATTGCAAAAGCAGCGTTTTGAGCCAGCAGCTCCAAACAATAAAGTTCTGGACCATGAGCGCCAGCCTTGGGAGAAGGGGGAGGAGAAAAATCCTCAACTTCCTCAAAAAGTTGTGTGGAGAAACTAGCATCACTCTGCCCAGTACCATTCTCCAGATGAAGACCCAGTGTATGCTACATAAAGCTGCCTCCACTAGCCCCGCCCCCCTTTTGGGGCATTTTTCAAACCTGGGCTGAACTGCCCTGTTTGGTAACCCTTTAAGTAATGTTTTTTTAATTCTTTATATTGGTGTCTGGTTCTAATCAACCTCATGAGGCTCTGTGTACATCAAATGAAACATTGAATGTTATAATTATACCGTTTTACAAACATCTATGTATTTATTATTCATTTTCCAGATGTATAGACTTTACATGGTGTTGACTTTTCCCTCCTCTGCTTCCGTCTGCAGCCATGGCTGAGTTGGACCTTAGCCTGAGCGACGCGCTAACGGACAGCGCTCCTCAGTTGGGCCAAGAGAACCAGGTGGAGCGGGACTTTGTGGCTCAGCTGGAAGCGGAAACCTTTGACGATCAGGTGAAGGAAACGGTCGGGAAGACGGACTTTATCCCCTTGTTGGACAACGACGACGTCAGGGCAGGTGAGAGCGATGACCAAAGAGGTGCCGTCCGTCATCCATATTCCATCGTCACTGTTACAACACTTCACTTAATGAGACTTGCCATGGATTTGGTATTATCTACTATCTAAACCCAAAGACCGGGTCTGTTATGCAACCTGAGCTCCAGCTGTTCTTACATGACTTATGCTATTTGGCACTGCTGGACACTGGCTGCCATGGTGGATCTGCTCAGGTGTCATTCAGCTGTAGGGACAACAATAGCTGGGAGATATGCAGAGTAGCGGTCAAAGCCTTGAACATCCAAACTGAGTGGTAAGATGTGGATATGACAGAGCTCTATTCAACTGAGAAACACGCTCTGCGGTCGAGATTTGTTTCACGGATCTCCTTCTTGAGTGACTCTGGAAGGTCTTCTCTGTTTGTAGGATGTATTGGACACTCATGCTTTCAGAAAAGGTCTTCAGTTAGACGTGGGTCACTGCATAACTACTACTGGAGCCAGGACAGTTGAAAACACAGAAAGCAAAGCAGAGTTTCTAGTAACTATGAGAGGAGACATCATTGTAAATCTCTCTCTTTAGCAATCTTAGACTATAACCCTGGACACATGCTTTCTAGTTTTGCTCTTCTCTTCTACTCTCTCTCATTTTTATATTTTATTAGTAACAGATGGCAAATTTTTACACAATAGATTTGCATACATCTCTATGGAAGAAAAATTATTCGCTGCATTCACATTGATTGCTGGTTATGTTCCATATTTGCGTCCTCCACCTCTGTTTTGATGGACACCAAATTCACTGCCTGTCCAAAAATGTGTTCATAGATTTGACACAACTGCTATTTAGCCTCATCACAAATGAATCATTGACTTTAATATGGGGTCAAATCAGAATCAGCTTAAAATGAATGAAAAACCAGATTTAAAATGAGAAAACCAGGCATTGTAAATAATTAAAAAAAAAACCTGAACATTTGAAAGCAGTTTTAATCTCAAAAATACATATTGGAAGCTTAAAGTAATGATTAAAAAATAAATAAATAAATAAAGTTGTAAACTTAAAATAAATATTGTGATATCAAAATAAAATGTACATTTGAAACTTGAACAAAAATAAAGATAAACCTAAAACGTTACCAACAAAAAAACTGTTCATTTATATTTTCAGATTTTCTTTTTTTCGTTTCTCCCACTTTGCTTTCAGTTCTCTATTTTCAGTTTCAATTCAGAGTTTTTGAGTTTTTGCTGCTGAGTTGATCTAAGTTTACATCAGGGTGGGGCTTTGAGCTCATTGGCTGCTGGGACAAATACATGTAAAAAATAACATAAAAATAAGAATTACATTTGTGGATTATTTTATTTCTGTATCAGTGCATATAAGAAACATATCAAGTTCAGAACTACATTAATAATAATTTTTTAAAATGTTTTGTTTTGTTTTAATTTAATTTAATTTAAAAAAAAAGTTATTCTCCTTCAAGAATTCCTACTGGAATAACGTTGAAGGTGGAAAAGATACAGTAAATCAAAGAACATTTTCATCATGAAAGCTGAGGTTCAAATCCCGGCTTCTCCAGCTTCCTCCAACAGTCCAAAAATATGCGTCGTAGGTTGATTGAACACTTTAATTTGTCAGTGGGACTAAGTGCCAGTGTGTGATTGTGCTCACTGTCTGTCCAGCGTGGATTCTGCCTTCCGTCGACACAAGGTTACCCTCTAGCATCCCTGTGATCTCGAAGGGATGAAGCGAGTTAAGAAAATAGATCCTGATCATCCTCTCAAACGTCCACAGTGAAGAGTGGGCTCTGTAAGTCACAGAAGAGGTGTGGCTAGGATCAAGGTTTTGGTTTGCCGATAGATCAAATGACAGGAAGCGACAGTTAACCAGGGATGACTCGGCTCTCAGGCCTGTTATTGTTACCCAGACGCTTTGCTCTGACAGTCGGGCTGTGTGGGCATTCGTCAGTGACAGCCAGCTGCGGGACGGGCTGTGGGTGGCCTTGCCAGTGATCAACTGTGGCATGCCGCATGCATTGGGATGATCCCAGACATGCTGACACGCAGAGTGCCAAGCCGCACGAGCGCTCGACGGACTCGGTTTTCTCAGTCAGCAGAAAAGCAAGACAGAGGAGACGCTTGTTTTTTCCCCCGCATTCTGCCTGGTGTACACGCACTTTAAGACTCGCTTGCCATGTCTGCATTGCATTTCCTGTTTTTCATGTCTGTGTGAACATTAATAAATCATGCCCTGACAGCGTGCGAGTGCAGGCTTTTACATGCCTGTGCCTGCTGCTGCTGACAGCATGCTGGGCTGTCACTTCCAGTTTGGATGTGGTGGAAACTTGAACATGAGCTGTTTTTTGCTCTGTGGAGACACAGACTGGTAATCCATGAGAGCCTGAAGATTACATTACATATATGCACGATAATATCAACACAATATCAGATAATTGTATTAAAAGCTCATTGTCCCCAGATCCAGACTAACGGTGGTCCCTCACTATAACCTTTGGCGGTCTTGCAGTTTAACTGATTATTTTTGTTTTTTAACAGCGCTTTTTTTTTTTTTGCTGCGCACTGATTGGCTGTGGACCGTTGTCCTCAGTACCGTGTCTCTTTTGCATTACAGAAGGCATCCATCCAGCAAAGATGATCTTTATTTACATTCTATTAAGCTGGACTTCTTGTTGTTCTACAAAGGTTTCAATTTTAAGAGTTTAAAAAGAGAGAAAAGTTTAATAGTGCTTGGTGAGAGATTTACAGCCTTAGACTTCTGTAATAATTGTAAAAAATAAAGATTTGTTTTTACTACAAGTTGGTCTGAACAATATGTTGCAGCAAAAAATGCATAATAAAGAAGAAAAGACCATATTAAACTCAGACTTGAATATAAGTCTCACTTTCGAAAAAAAAAAGATTTAATTAAACACAGGAGCAAAAACAGATATTTCATCTTGAAAGGCAAATAATAATAATGGAAGTAGATAACAAAAATAGACTGATGTTCACGCATCACTTCTGTAAATGGTAAATGGTAAATGGTGTGTACTTGTATAGAACTTTCTACCTTCCTTGAAGGCCCAAAGTTTTATAGTTACAGTCACATTCACACACTGATGGTTGCTCCGCTGCCCAACACTGGCGCCAACCTCCCACCAGGGCAAGGATGGGTTCAGTGTCATGCGTAAGGACACAGCGGGAATTGAACCTGCAATCTTCTAATCAAAGGTCGACCACCCTACCACTGCATCCGTCTGGTTTCTTTTTGACTTCTTTATTAGTAAACCGTGTTTCTTATTCTCTTGGTGTCCAGTTTTGACAAGACAAAAACAAAGCTACGGATAACAAGTTAAACAAAGGTTATTTTGCTATTATGTTACTGGTCTGGCCCACTTAAGATCAGACGGGTTGAATGCAGCCCCCAAACCAAAATGAGTTTGACACCCCTGGGTTAAACATTGGATAAGGGTATACTTATTCTTTGCAGCAATCTAGTACTGCTTTTCTTTTTTGAGTGTGAACTATTAACTTTAAATGAGAACTGGACTGAGTGACCCCTCCCCCTTCGCTTTATAAACAGGAAGTATCTGCTGGTTCCAAGAAGCCAAAATCTCATTGACTTCTATTGAGAAATAAACTGCTATTACCCAGTCATTCTATTGGTCAGAGTAATAATTCTTGCTCTTTTTTTTTTTCTTTAATAATCTTATTTTTTTCATTATATTCTTCAGTAGTGCAAGTTACTCAAGTTATAAACTGACCAATCGGATACCTCAATACAAGTCTGTGATGCCTGCTGAACTCCACAGATTCTCATACTTCAGTGGTAGGGGGCTCACTCCAGATCTTTACTATAGAAACGTGGACCAGTCACAGCTTACTGATGTTGTTTGGCTTCAACATGCTGGTGTCCATAGAACAAAAATATGGCAACTAAGTTTACTTCATTTCAGGAAACAATTTTCTATGGATGACATCACACTCACTCAGTCCAGCTCACTTATACAGTCAATGGTGTGAACCCTGTACATCAGGGGTCTCAAGCTCAAA
>NC_050531.1:21023289-21023883 GCF_002922805.2 Oryzias melastigma | reverse complement strand
CGAGTTTGAGACCCCTGCTGTACATTTTGGTTAGAAAGAAACGCATTCCTTAACTGGTTAACGTTCAGATTGGGGTTCTTTGTAGTCCGATTGAAGAGGCTCAGCCCTTGAGGTTCTGTACTTTGAGCGGGTGTCACTGATATAGGCATTAGGAAGTTCAGTAGTCAGAAGACACACCATCATCATCATCGTCGTCGTCTGTCCTGACAGCTCCCAGTAAATACATGCTGGCTCAGCCTGACTGTGTCTGGCCTGGAAGGTGCTAACAGAAACACACACACACCCTGACAGCTACCTTGCCATGCCCTCCAAAAGCCCTGACAGTCCAGGAATGGTCTTTTCTAGTATATTTCAGTCCACTTAGTTAATCAGGTTGTATCCGTTTGTGTGTTTGCAGATACGAGTGCTGGATTGGAGAACGGAGAGCAGGAGGCAGGGGTGCAAAAGCCTGGTAAGTTTTTCTCCTTAGTTTTTTTTTTTATCATGGTATTTCTCTTCATCACTTTTTTTTTGTCTTCCACTTCCTTTGTGTTTGCATGTCTATGTGCACACCCTTTTATTATTTTCAATGGGGGCCATTTCAAAGTTTGGTGT
>NC_050531.1:21012181-21023251 GCF_002922805.2 Oryzias melastigma | reverse complement strand
ATTTCTGATATCAACCTTAGCAGTTGATATTAACCTGAGCAGTTCAGCTACAACCTAACAGTACTGTGTGGTTGCAAGAAATAGATTCACTCTGCGTGGCAAACTTGTCTGCAAAGGTCTTTTATTGTTCCAATAAAACGTTAACAAACACACCAGAAAATAAAGATTGAATCAATAAAATACTGATGAATTATCATCATTGCTCAATATCTTCATCTTCAGTACAGTGGTCCCTCGTTATTTATGTTGTTGTAAAGAAAAACCCATGCTAGAGGGAATCAAGTCATCTTTTATTCTAGTTGTTTTAATGCAGTAAAACCCCTTAATACACACTTTTGTGCACAGACGTGAACATTTTCACACTTTTCTCTGTTGTTCAAACATTCAAAGTTCAAACCTTTATTGAAAAATCAGTATTATAGAATAAAACGAAGATCTGATCGCCATCCAAGATTTATGTAGACTTGGCAAAATGAATACATTCTACACAGAAGACAGAGTTCATGAGAGACCAAACGACAATGATCTACAGCCAATCATGACACAGACTAATATGCAAAAAAAAACAATAAAAATAAAAAAAAGGATGCAAAACTGCACCAAAAATTCCGAAAACTACTAGGCCAGAAAAGGTCCCAGGGACCACTGCAATATATCCAAGAAAACAAAACAGGGAACCTGATCATACATGTAATATATTAATAGTTTTGGACCCTTTTTATAAAAAGACGTCCTTTTATTTTGAAGGACATATGATCACATACGGATCATTCTTGTTTTGTGGGTAAATCTGTTTGTTTCTAAGGTATTTATCCAAACCTTACTCACTGGGATTTTTTTTATTATTCGTGCAAATATTTTTTAAATTAGAGTAAATACTATTTTGCAATTAAAGTGGGATATTATAGTCTAGACCTGCCTCAAATGATTATTTTGATAGTCGACTATCACTGATTATTTTTTTCCCGATTTGTCAACTAATCGGGTCATGTGCAAAGTTGATGAAACATACGCATCTTAGCCATCAGTGGCTTTAAACTAATTAAAAATATAGACAATTAAGATGATAGTTAAACCTTTTAATGAATCATGCAGCCTCTGCCCTTCATTAGTTTCTGGTATTAAAACAAGATTAAATCAAATGAGGTTAGCATCTAAAACAAAGATCTATTTTTCACTAAAGATAAAATTTTGGCCTCACTGACTCAAATATTGAAAAAATACTTTTTATTTTGTGCTGAACGCTCACAACTTCGATCAAATTTACTACAATCTGACTCCATATAATATAAAATATCGACTAATCGACTATTAAATTAGTCGTTGACCATTTTAATAGTCGATTAGTCGTTGATTAGCCGACTAATCGTGGCAGCCCTATTTTAGTTCTTGGTTATTATGTATTTAAAACATTTCAACCTCGACAAAAACATTAAACATTATTTTAATAATAATTGAAATTAACAGGAAACAATTAATTGTTTTACCAGCATAAGAAAACATTTCTGCAAAAGCTACTCAGTAGATTTTATTCTATCTGATCATTTCTAATGTAAGCCAATTTTACTTCCAACATCCGCTGATCAGCCATCAATTTAACCCATTTCAAACATATTGTCAATGGTTGAAAATAAACACTAACATACTGCCTCTTTGCCTCTAAAAAGTTAGAAAGCTGAATTTATCTGTCATTGAGATAGATACTTTTAAATAACATGTTTAACTACCACTTTCCAAAGGGATGCAGCCTCCTGAGTGAGACGTTATAATTTTGTTTTGCTGTCGTTGTTCTCTGTGTTGTAAAAGACTTATTTTTGTGAGCCATTAAGACTAAAAACAACAATGTTTGGTCACATTTTGGTCACACCCTGCAGCTCTATCGGCTCCATAGGTAAATATAAAATTGATGTTGTGATTAAGCATAACAACATATAGACATGTAAAGCAAAGCCTGCATGGTAGGCCTTTAGTCACATCAGTCATAGGAACTAAATCCTGGGCATCGGACACATTCTTGCTCATGTAAGATTTGCACAGTTGGTACCAAACTGTCTTGACAGTGTTGACCTTTTAGGAGGGAATGTCAGAAAGCTCCTGCTAGGACAAGTCAACCAATTTCTCCCTGCTGTTTTAGCTTCAGCTTTTTATATATTTACTTATGCCCTTAATTTAGAAAAAAATAGGTATTAGTCTATTTTATATGGATTATTCTCAAGTACCTAAAGTTAGTTAGAAATGCCTATTCATTTCTCAATACACTCATGCAATTAAAAAGCAGATAATTGCAAGAATCAATTTTTTTTAATATTTAAAATTAATCTTAACATTAAGACAAATTGATTTAGGATTACACGAATCTCAAATGGTTTTTGGTTCATTCTGTAGAATATGTTCTAGACCAGGGGTCAGCAACCCTTTAACAGTAAAAGAGCCATTCTGCCTCCTTTTCTTATTATTTAAAGCCTAGCAGGAGTCTTACTTTAGCATAAAAAAATTTGAATTTACATTCATGATGACCTTCTTTTTTTAAAAAATAAGTATGAATTGTACCCACTTTTTTGGCACAAACAAAAGCAAAAATTAAAAAAAAAACCCAGCATCTCTCAAAATTTGATTTTTTTTTTCTTTTTTTGTTCTTTTTCCCCTCTGGGTTTTGTTATTTTAGTTTGGGGTTGGAACTTGGTAGTCTTAGTTTGCAGACTTTGTTTATTTGTTTTCTCTAGTTAATTTTGCTTAGACAACCATTAGCAGGGAGCTTCTGACTCTGATGGTCGACATGGCTGGTCAGCAGTCTCCATGACTTATTTTATGTTTGGTCAAGGAGCCACCATGGAGAGATGAAAGAGACACATCTGGATCTGAAGCCGCAGGTTGCAGACCTCTGGTCTAGACAAGCATTTCTTTTTTTTTGTATCAAATCTTCTCTTTAAGTAACACAATCCTTTTATAGTAATGCATTTTATATAGGTTTTGTTCTTATAAATGGATATGTCTTAAATCCTAGTTCAAGAACTTCTGCAGACATACCAACTCAACTAACATGTCATAGTTGAAAAGTAACATTTCTTTTTGCAAACATTTTTTATTGAACTTTACCTTCACTAATAAGATATTTTAGATTAAGTAGGTATTTTACTTTAGTCACTTTTTGTTAGAGTATATCAAATTAAGTTATGTTGAACTTTTTTTTAGCATATCAAAGTTGATCATTTTTGTTATTTTGTAGTTTTGCTAAAGGTGGTTATTGACATACGTTTTTTGACGGACCATAAATCCTTGACTGTTTACTCAATCAACATGAATAGGTGATTTGGATGCAGAGAAAAACAGCTTTTCATATCGGCTTTTTACCGTTATGTTCGTAAAGTGTCACTTAATAGCATAAAACAGCTTCTCTTTGCTACAAAATCAGCGAATTGATGTTGATTGTGTAAACACTTCACCACTGTAAAGTGTTGTATTTAAACGCAAAGTTGCTTTTTAATTGTGTCATTTGGTTGAAGAGTCACATAGTCCACAGAATATCAAAATGGGTGCTAACGTTCTGTTGTGGAAGAGCTAATAAAGAAAACAAATCTGCGGGTACATGCTCTTTCTTTCTCAATGGGATTTTTGGTTCCTCATATCCTGCAGTTCTATTTCTGCAGTTGAAATTAATTTAAAGTGAAAAAGTCATCAAATTATTTGGGTTAATACATTACATAATGATTAACAACACTTTTTCATATTTGCTACAATGTCCACCTGGTTAGACAGATGATGTCAGTCCATGACATCATGGGAATCTTCCAGTTGCTTCTCAAGTTATTTAGAAAACAAAGTGAGACAATCTATGAGGTTGTCTTTACTTCAGAATAATCCCAAAGTTCGCGTGATAAGGCAAACAAACCTTGCGCCTTTAGTTGAGGTAGTTTTTCTTCTGAACCACCTTAAAAATAACTTACAGTTGCAGCAGCCGGTTACCTGGGGGTGGTAAGAGTTTTGACCAGAAAACAAGACTTCTCTCAATTTCCCTCTATCAATTCTTTACAAGCAATTGCACTGAGTCAACACATCATGTTTCTCCAACAGATTCACACTTATCTAGGTTTGCGTTGTCGGCTGTTTTGTCTGCACAGTGCTGATGCCATTTCCTCCCTTCGTTTGCCTTTAGATCCACACTCAAAGTCTAAAAGAGTCTGAACTACGTCCCTTTTCATCTGCACCAGAAAGCTTTAACTTTTTCCAAAAATAGTGGACAATCCAGGTAATTTTGGAACCCCAGTGGTTTGATGCATATTTGCATCAATCGGCATTGAGGGGCTATAAACGGTTGCTGATGAAGCTCCAACCATGCTGACAATGGCTGGAATACAATGTGACAAGACTTCATTCCATCGATTGGCCAGACAGTTGCATTTCAAATGTACCCAGTGTTTATAGTCTGCAGAGGAGCAGCTGGGGTTGTTTTCCCTCCAAAACAGAAACTGAGCCACCTGGAGTCTTTTCAGCTCTCTTCTCTTTAGTGGGTTTAAAATAAACCTAGGGATGAGCAGCAGCGCTACCATGGCCGTCATGTTCTCCATTGTTGGGACATGACACAGCTAAAAACAAATATATCTTCAGAGTTAAGGCCAGCTTTATGAACTCCACTTTGAGACTGGATTCTGGTGTAAATGTAAAATGATTCAAAATAAGGCCTCTATTAACATGTAGATAAGATGAATACTTTATGCAAGTCTTTATTCAAGAAATACAGGACTTCCACATAGACCATAAATGAAATACAAATTGTCCATGACGCCATCGCATACACAGTCCATAGGATACAAAACTACAGTTCAGTTCAAAACTTAAGCCTCCCTCTTTAAGTTGCAACATTCCACAGCCTAACTCCTATTTGAAAAGCAGACTTCCTAAAATGCCGTGTCCTACACCTAAAGGAAAAAGATACTCACTCCTCCTGCTTTTCTGATCAGTAACTGTCCCACGAAGAGGATGGTCCCTGTTGGAAATTTTGGCCTGAATCTTCACAGTCAAAACGGACTCCACTATACCTCCCAAAATCCACCCAGGCCTCATCACCAGTTTGTCCAGCTTTTTATTCTGTCTTTGACAGTTACCCCAACAGACAGTGCTATTGACTAGGACACTTGGAACCGCAGATTGATAACATGGACATCATATCAACGCAGATGTCAAAGGATCTCAGTTTCTGTAGAAAGAAGAGTCGACTCTGGCCTTTCTTGTAGATTTTACATGTTGACTGACCAATTGAGCAAGATGTCCAGGTCCACACCTGCTTAATGTTGACCATGATAATGACCATAGACTGGAGAATACTTTTGGTAAGTCAATGTTTGGTGCTGCTTAATAAATCTATAATCCCAAGATCTGATAGCTGGAAACCAAAGAAAGCAAAGGGTGTCAAGGTTGATGGTTTGTAGAATCCTGGTCTCTCCCGTAGAGGTTTTGAAATGGAGGTGCTTCAATTAGTGGCGGATCTCTGGGGGTGGTGAGTCTCAAGGTTTGCAGGAATTTGGGGTTAGAGCCTTGGCTCGAGTATCCTCCATGTGGCTGATCTTGTTTCTTGATTGATTGTTTGATGTTCTCTTGGAGTTCTTGGAGTCATTGTGCCATCTATTTGAAGTTTGGATCCCAGCCATCATACTTTATTTGTAAAGTCAATCAGTTTTATTACTAACACACCAAAATCCTTCAAAACAGACATGTAATCCCATACCTCATGAAAATCTAAATTCACAAGTTTTAAAAGTATTTTTAAAAGATTTTTTCCAAGTCCTTTTTTTGCATTTGTTATGTAGTCAGTGTGTTGACGCTCAGGCTCTTGTGTGAATAGATTAACTGACCCCAGCTCCCACAACAGTTTGATTTAATGCGTTGAATCCAGTGAGAGGACTGCCAGCCTTGACATGGAAGGATGCAGTTCATAGTGCTTGCACTTCCATCTTTGTGTTGTTGGCATGTTCACATATAGCTGTCTAGTTGTTTGCATGACCCCATGGTTACAAAATGTGCATGTCTCTTTGGTAGACACGTTGAGTTGGTGCTCTGTTAGGTTTTGTTTCTTCTCTTTCTCTGTGCTTTCTTACCTTCCATCAGGTCATGTAGTATAGAAGAAGACCGAGGTGTCAAAAACTTGTATCCGGCTCAATTCGGCCTGGTTTAAGAGCAGTGATACCATTCATCATTGTTATTCCAGCACTCCCCTGGGAGAGGACATAGGCGATATAAGTAGTAACTGGGGCAGAGAATTGAGAGCACAAACTGAATCCTGACAGAGCCAGTGTACATGTGTGTGAATGAGGATTGAGATGTTGCATGGCCCTTCAGCTGCATGATGCTTCTGAACATCTTCTACTGTTGTAGAATAGTGTGTACTGGCTTCTGATATTGTACTATAAAGCTTGTTTTGAAGGTGATGTTTTTGAGATTTGTTGGATGACTTACATTTATTTTGAAAAGCTACTAACCTGCTATCTCTCCTTCCCCCTTTACTCCCCATTTTCTCTCATCTTTTATGCACTTTCTTTTTTTTCCCTTTCTTTCTGGCCGCACACTTTTGCTAATTTATTTTATTTTTACAATGTTTCTCTTCTCCATTGCCTTCCTTTTTTTATCCCGTTCTTTCTTCTATCACATTTCTCTCTTCTCTCCTGCTTCCCTAACCTCCTGCTTCAGAGGACTAGAACCCGCCTCCATCTCCATGACGACTGTCAGTCGGTTGTGCTTCTGCTTCTGTGCACTTTGTACCACTACCTGTGCAATGCACACATGTAGCTACTGTAGCTTTCAAGTCCATGATGGATGAAGTCTGAGGATTCAAACAAAAGTCTGCATATCACCACTTCTAAACAGTTCTACACTTTGAACACCCTATTTCCTCAGATAATATTATGGGATTCATTTTTCTGGCTTTAGAACCCGACAACTCTTGGAAAATGCAAATAATTTTTTCAGTTAGATTTTTCCAATATATTCTTTTAAATAAAAAATATAGAATTTACCATCCTATTTTTGTTAGTCTTTATTAAAATAGTCAATAAACCCTGTTGTCAGGACCTGCAAAAGTTTAGATTAGTCAATTTACAAAACACATTTCACGGCATGTAATCTAAAGCTGTTGGGCTAAAAAAAACATGATTTTATAATTAGTCAAATCATGAACAATTTCGAAATTCTCCTTTTGGATGTTAACACATAGGCCCCCTTTTTAAATGTGGTGCATGTCAATAAGTTTGCCATAAGTGTGCTATATAGAGCTATATATAGCATGAGCTCTATTGCATACTTAAATTGATCTGGTCTCAAGACATCAGAACAATAATGTTAGTCTGATTAAATCTATGCCGTTGAATTATTTATTGATCTTTCTGTTTTTTTACTGCATTTACATGCTTTTAATGATGTAGGAGTTACATATGTTGACATTTACACAATGATTTAATCCACCATTGCATGTTCAACCCATTCTCATTTCCAAGTGGTCACATATTGACATTTGCTTAAGTACCCCTCCGCCTCACTTTTTGACGCTTTGGGTGTCCCCAACTTGTCGTTTTTTGATGTGCTGACTTTTTGTAAAATCAAGGGTTCGCAACGCTTGGGGATGGGGTACCAGACGGGCACTGGTTCTTGGGAAGGATCCAGTAATGGTACTTAAACCCGGTACCCTAACTCACTACTGGACAGATTACCAGACACTAACCACTAACCGGTAATGGGTTAGGGCAGTGTTTTTAAACCTTTTTTTAAGCCAAGGTGCCCTTTTTCCTTGACACAAATACCACGGCACACCGGCATCAGAAATGTGAAAAAGGAGAAAGTCCATAATCTGTGTTGATGTACAGTCCCTCGTGCATTTTTGTAATAATTGAGTGGAAAAAGCTGAAAGTTGCAGCTGTTTTTACTAAATGTCATAATAATGTACAATTCTGTTGCGGATAATGGACAGACTGCTGTTTCTGGGCTCCATTATTTTGTTCACCTCTTAAACAGTCTGATACCGGATCCCGCGGGAAGCTACACTGCTATACAGGAGCTTTAGCTGTTATTTTTGTTGGAATTTATGAGCGAATCAGAACAAGGAATCCAGGATGTTGACCACTTCTGATTGGTCAGTTGTATGACACATGATTTAGCTTTCAAAAAGGATTGGTGAAGACAGTTGAAGGGGTGGGGCTTTTCCCAAAAATAAAGCTAGCTACTATTGTGATATTGTCATTCTTATCAAAGAACCCTTATAGCAGGGGTGTAAAACTGAATCGCACAGGGGGCCAAAATCCAAAACACAACTTAGCGGGCTGAACAATGTAAACATTTATTGAACACTCTGAAACACAATTTTTAAAACTTTAAAAATTTTTAACTTTTTAACATAATTATGAACTAGATACATAGGATTACCTGCAATAATGGTTGTGTAAATGCTATAAGCAGAATTTGGCTGCTGAAGATGCTGAAATTGATGGCTAAAATCACTAAAGCTAATAGCTGAAAAAGCTAAAGTTGATCTCCAGCTAAAATATTATCTAAATGCCAAATTATCCTAAAAAGACTAAAAAAAAAATTGATTAGCCAAATATCTAATCTTCAAAACAGTCTTAAAAAAGTCTAAATTTGCCAAAACAGCTAGCATGTAGCTGATATATTGGCTAAACTCCAAAATAGCTTAAAAAAATCTTAGTAAATGCCAAAATAGTCAAAAAAGCTAGCAGAATGACAATTTTATAATTTTAAAATATTAACTTATTAACACAATTATGAATAGTAAAAAGGCATGAATATTATTCCAGAATAAATCAACTTAAACCATGAATAAGTTTCAATATTTTAGACTCCATAAAAAATATTTTTGTCAAAATTATACAAATTAGAAATGAGTGCATGATAACATCAGGCCATTAATAACAATAAAATGAAATTATCCGGAGGGCCGGACCGAATCCAGCCCCCAGGCCTTGACTTTGACATAAGTGATTCATGGAATCAAATTAAGTCAAAGTAAAAAGTATTTTATGATCTTTCATGTTCCAGATTACTCTGTGTTGAATCAGGGCCTGTTTGGATGAACAGAGGGCTGATATCTTAGTGACTGTAAATGTTTTTAGATCAGTGAAAATTGGTAATTTCCCACGTAACTCCTGACCATCTCTGACGGCACCCTGGTTGAAAAACTCAGGGTTTGGGTACCTGTGCCCTCGCGGCCTGGAGGTTGGGGATCCGTGATTTAATGGGAACAAGCCATCAAGTAAAAAAATTGAGGAGTTGGGGACACCAAAAACGTCAATTTTTGATGTGGAGGGGTCCTTAACCAAATGTCAATATGTGACGAGTTGGAGTGGGAATGTGTTGGCATGATAGGTTTGGCAAAACAAAAGAACCGACACATTTTTAAAAACTCTGTCATGTTTTGTTGATGTTTACCCTAAGCCCCTAGCAAAATCCCAAAACAAACGGACTTTTTTTTTTTTTACTTCCAGCCCCTGATTTTTGACACTTTTTCCTTTGAGTGAAATGATAGAGTGGTATCATCTGCATATAGTCTGCCTAAGTTGGTATAATAAATTACTTTCAGAGACATCCAAAGATCACTGCAGTTTCTCATAGCTGAATCCGCCTCTGCACATCCCCTTATCTTCCCCTCAGTCTTTTTTTAACATGGCTGCAGACAGTAAGTTCACAAGTTCGTGTCCTCATACAGTCCATCTGCAAGGCTCAGACAGCATCCAGCAGTCCCTGCGTCTGATACTATTCAAGAGGCTGTGAGGCTCATCTGTCAACACCTCACCACCAGTCTGCTGTCGCGTTCAAACATGATGAAACATCGTCTCACCAAAGGACTGTTTCTATTCCTGCTTCATTGTCTGAAATAGACTCTTCCATATATTCTTTAGTTTTCCATTTCTCTTCAGCTTTTCCCTTTTGGATTGCCCTTGGCACCAGTCAAGTTTTTGCTTGTGTATGAGGACAAAACCCAACAAAAGAAAACATCTTACCCTGTGATGAGACTTTTTCACAGGCGGAGTGTTGTGGGAAAACTGCAAAGAAAAGTACATATTTTGACTGCTGTTTCATCTTTTTCCCCTCTGTTCAGGTATTTTATTGCACACATGCAGAACTAAAAGGATTAACAGATGACACACACACTCATGCAGAAATGCTTAATGTTGGGTGCGTCTAATTCTTTGAAGTGTTTATTTGTTAAAGTTTTTTTTTTCTTTTGGATACCCAGGGATTCCATAAACCTGCATTTTTACTCTGCACTGTCAGTCCATTCCCACTTACTCTTGCTCTTTCCTTAATCTGATTGGCTGACACTCATGTTGGTCTCTCAGAAACCGAACTTTTCTGAACGTCATCTGTTAGCAAAACTTCCACACACCCACTCACAGTTTGGCCATCCCCTCATTCAAAGTCAATGGGACGCAACGTTTCTGATGCTTTCAGCATTACTGTGTGAGTGTGCTATTTCACAAACCCTCAGTGTAAAAATGTTGGGACAAAATTGCTTCTCTTTTCCTTAAAGACTGTTCGCATTATTTGCCTTTGTGTGATAAGTTTGTATGAAAGCGGGCTTCACGTTGTGTTGGTCTCTTCCTTTTTGTGTGCTCTCTGTTTTAACCTGCAATAATAAATTGATATATAACTCACACTCACCTGGCTTTTGGTTTCTTCTTTCTTCTAACTCAACTGAAATAGACCTCCTACTGAACACCTGAATGCTCTTTAGCTCTTTTTTCCCCTGTTACTACAACTTTTTGATGTTTTTTTTAACCCTTAGTTGTCCAGGGCCTTTTCTTTTTTTGCTACTTTTCAGATAATTAAACTATAACCCTTGTGCTATTCAATCTGCATTTCTAAATATTTCTTTATTCAGTAAATCAGGAGCAGATCTGAAAATGCATCTGGACAAAGATTATAGGAGTAACATGACTATGACCAGCTGCAAGCTCCCTGCTCCACTCCATTTCACATGCATACGATCAGTGCTTTAAGTGGGCCGGTGCGCTCCGGTGCTGAGCACCGGGACTTCTTAAAATCTCACGTCGGAGCACCGGCACTTCTCAC
>NC_050531.1:21002923-21012176 GCF_002922805.2 Oryzias melastigma | reverse complement strand
TAAATTGGGTGTGTAAGGGGCTGAAGGCAAGGCGAGTTTATTTGTATAGCACATTTCATTTACAGAGACAATTCAAAGTGCCTTACATAAAACATTAAAATAAACAATCAAAAGAAATAGTAAAGATGTGATCACTAAAATAAAAGGAAAAGAAAGTAAAAAGATCTGAATTTAAAACGAGCATAGATAAACAGTGCGTACTGTAAGCTAGTGGGAGAGCGTGTAAACAGTATAGTTAATTATTTATGAGCGTCTTGCTGCATCTTGTTGCAGTCCTTAATTTAACCATTTTATTACAATGAAACCAATATTAATATTCACATGAAAAATTGTTCTGGTACAGTTTCGGAATATACAGTGATACGTATCATATTGTTAGATATGTATCGGGATACGTATTGTATCGCCAGACTCTAGCCAAAACACTAAAAACAGCATATTTCTCATCAAAAAACCACTGAGATTGCTTTTAGATCAATAGATGGTCGGAGTGGGACTTTAAAACCTCCACTAAACATTTTTAATGATTAATAATTCCCCTTAATATGGAAGCCCCACATGGTTTCCCCCCTTTTTTTTTTACATTTCCTGTCCGTTTTCTACATCTGTCGCAAAAAAAAAACGTTCTCATGATACGGTGATAGTAGATGTTATTTTGTTTTTTTCTACAGTCCGCAACAAAAACAAAAGCAGTTCGTCAAATAAAATGTCCGACAACAGAAAAACTGTTCACTTTATAATTGATCAGTTCAATCGTGGTCTAACTCAGGGTGCTGTCAAATATAAAAAAAACATTCAAACCAGTCTTTGTCTTTTGTTGGCGCGAGTTCAATGTTGTTTTCAGTTCATCAGTGACCAGATGGGGGGCGTCAGGCCGTCTACACCAGGGGGTCCCTAAACTTTTAAAAATTAAACCAAATAATAGTCTATGCTCTTCTGTCGTAGTTCAGACTGCAGAAGGGTGGAATAAAAAGTCATCTTCTATTTGGGTCTTGGCCAGATTGAGAAAAAAAAAGATCAGTCTCTGATGGTGTTTTGGGAGCTGGGCCAAATGTGGAGGAGGGCCGGATCCGGCCCGTGGGCCGTAGTTAGTGAACCCCTGGACTACACGGTTACAGAATGATACAGGATAGAAGGATTGTTTATCACTCGGCCTACAATATTTTAAAATAATTATATTGTCACGAGAAAACAGGTAAAAAAAAAGTAAGGTCATAGATGTTTTCTGCAGTTAAATATTGGGTTTATTGTCTTTTTTTTTAATTAGTTACTTTTCTAAATTGACCTATAGTTAGAAGTTAGATTAAAATCCATAAACCTTTCACAAAACTTGCATTTTTCTTAAAATCGAAGCCTTTTTTTTCTTAAAGAAAAACAAGTATCCAAAAGATTTTGGTGCAAAGTTGATTTACTTCTTGTAGTGAAGAGTTAGGTATATATTATAATATACAAATATAGACAAATCAACCACCCTTACTTCACAAACTTTTTCATGTTCAACACCTAATCCAGCGCATGTTTTGGTTCTTTTCATGGGTAAATAAAACTGCAGTCAGAAAAAAAAATAGTAAATTCAAAGCTTAGAAACCATTTGGAAGTGATTTGTTAGAAAGAAGATCTTCTGAGTTTGGAACTTCCCCCTAAAATATCTTCATCAGGTTGAGGAGCAGGATGTGTCTGTCACCTCTGCACATTGACAGTAATTCTGACAAAAATGTCTACCAGAGCAAAGTAATTTAGAGTCCGTGGCTTCAAAACTGCAGAAAAAACACATTTTTGAGATAGCTTGTCATGCTGTCACCTTGTTGTACTCGCTTTAGAAGGAATAAATCTCCTTTAAATATTCATGATGCAGCTTTAATCCACGAGCTGAAAATTAAACCTAATTCCCCCCATGCTGCTGTCTCTCCTGCAGACGGAAAGCTTTTCATCTGAGTGAGCATTTCACAGCGAGTGTGCTTGACAATGTCTTTGTGAATGCACTTGTGTGTCCTTATGCTCGGATGCTCGAGCACCCCACTCGTACTGTTCCCGACTCTCATAACAAAGCTATTTTGCCCTGTGCACTCTGCAGCATGGTTTTCCTGATGTGACAGGCACTGAATCCAAAGTCTGTGTCTGCAGGGGCTGAATGCATCGCTCCCCAGCTTTGATTTCAATCGATGACACCAGGGTGGCTTTCAGAGCACGTCAGCTTTGATTATAACAAGAAGCAATCAAATATTCGGCTATTGTTTAAAAGATTAAGTCGTACTCTGATCATCTTTTGATCTATAGTAGAAGCGTTCTCAGTGGTCTTTTATTTATGATTGTGCTGTTTTTAGGCAAAATTTGAAAAATAATATTGATTTGTAGGACATAGTTTCTGCAGCGGAGCGGTCCCTATGACTCCGGTGACTCAGAACTTGTGTAGGTTCATGCGATAACCCGCCCTTTATACAGGAAGTACAGTGAGAAAAGTGTCATGCTGTGATTTTGAATTATATTCACAACCCTTTTGTTCCCCTGTGTGAATTGTCTTTATACAATGGGTAAGCACAAGGGCTGCCACAAACTATTATTTTAATAGTCGACTAATCCTCGATTATTTTTTCCAATTAGTCGATTAATTACGTAATGGGCAAACTGGATGTAAAACACACATCTTAACCATCATTAGCCTTAAACTAACTAAAAACTTGATATATAGCATTATCTGCAATCAATGCTAGTGTGAATGCTGTAAGCTAAATTTGGTAGCTGAAGATGCTAGTGCTGGTAGCTGAAAACGCTGAAATTGATAACTAAAAAAATGAAGCTAATAGCTGCAATCGCTGAAGCTAAAATATTAATTAAATGCCAAATTATCCTAAAAAACTGAAAAAAGCCAAAACAGCGTGAATGCGGCTGAAATATTAGCTGAACTTAAAAATAGCCTAAAAAGCAGAAAAAAAGACTAAATATAGCCAAAATAGCTAGCATACGGCTGAAATATTAACAAAACTTAAAAATAGCCTAAAAAGCAAAAAGCCTAACTTAGCCAAAATAGCTAGCATGTTGCTAAAATATTGTCTAAACTCCAAAATAACCTTAAAAACCTTAATAAATCCCAAAATAGTCCAAAAAGCTACCAGAATGTCATTAAGTTTCAACTTTACTACTCTCTGACTCCATTTAATATAAAGTAACGACTAATCGACTATTAAATTAGTCTGAGACTATTTTAATAGTCGATTAGTCGTTGATTAGTTGACCAATTGTGGCAGCCCTAGTGAGCACTGAACTTTTATTAATATTTTTGTCTTGTATTGGCTTAAATGTCCATATTCGATTGTGTTACACATATTGCGTATCAAGTAGGGGAGAGCGGGGTTGGTTGTTACAATGATGTAATGTTTACAACACAAAGCAAGTACAGTGGAATATCGGTCAAGTGTACCCGATGCACTTTACACTTGCTTGCATGATTTTCGGTGTAGGTCGTTAATAGCCCCAAATTCACAAAGAGGTACTCCGAAGCCAACAGATAAGGAACGCCACAGAGGCTGGACCGTACTGGATGCAGTGTGAATGTCTCTAACACTCCAGCATCCACACTGGAGCTGGTACAAATGCAGTTTAAGCCCAGGGTAAGCCTGCCCTCATTTTCCATCAACTATTTGTTTAACTGTAATTTCCCCACTGTGGGATCTTTAAACTCTCTCCTGCTAGCTTACAGCCCCTCACACCCCCAACCTAACATTACGATGCAATAAAAATGGCGAGCAGTATCGTTTCTATCCAGCTGGACAGTTTTGATCCAGATTCCAGCTGAGACAAGGAGAACAAAGATGTTCATGGATCTATTCGTTTGCAAGTGGAATGGAGCAGATCAGGAAGCTTGTGGCCTGGCCAGCGTCTCTATGTCACAAATAAGCTCTTTTTCAAACTGCTTTTTTTCCGTCTGTTCCTAATTCTCAGCGATTTGAAAATAGAAGTGTCTAAAATGCCAATTTAATCTTCATTTTTTTGGGAATTTGTCCTCCATCTTCAAATAAACATGTTAAAAACACAGTTTTCATCTGAGCAGGTTTTTAAGGAGTATGGTCCGACCGTTTTTTAACTGTGGGGTACGAACATGTTTAATTGATTTTAACAGGAAATATTTATTGAGTATAAAAACAGGTGTTGCATGAGTGAATTGTGAAGGATTCCAGTAAATTTGTCCAAACAGAAAGCAGTTGACATCAGGATTTGAATCAGCTATCAGAGAAGAATTAGCTGAGCTTCTAGGATACAAAATACAGTTTGAAACTTGGGGGAATCTGTTCATGTGTTGCTAAGTACATTACAGTTTCTTTCTATAAAGTTCCTGTGTTGTATGTAAAAACATAAAGGATGTTATTAATGGTTGATTTCAAAGAAATAATGTAAAAAAAAAAAAGTTTTTAAAATAGTGTCTCTTTGGGATTTCTTGTTATATTCTTGAGCTTGTTCCGGGCGAGGACTGTGAGGTGTTGGGGACACAATGACAGAATGGGTTTTGTTTAGTGGAAGAAAAGAAGTCCACAGAGGAGAGAGATGAAGAGTTTTTTATAACACCTGAATGATTCTGTCTCTGAAGAGGCCTGCAGGCCCCATCAACCACCTGCTCCATGCGGGAGACTGAAACCACGCTGCGATGACATGAGTTAAAGAGTGGGGATGTGGTTTTCACAGCTGGCTCTGCTGCATTTGTGATAGTTTGTTTCCTGTTTTCATCAGATGCACAACATCGTCAGCGCAGGGTTTAATTAGGTCATGCAGAGAGCTCTTTTGAGGTTTTCCTAAAATCGTTGCTTAACGAGTCAACAGTTCTCGCTCTTCAGTGGACTCATTTGTTTTCAGCCATTTTAATGATTTGGGAGGCTTTTTTTGTTGTTAGCATTACCTAAATAGTAGTGAAACCAAAGAATTTGATCATTCCCTGCGAAGACACATGAACTGGTTCTCTATAGAACCGGATGTGAATAATCACAAACCATAGCAACACTCACTAGCGCTTATCATCATCTATCAAAGGAGACGTCGGCGCCTTATTTAGGTATTTTAGGGGAAAGCTATGTGGGAGTAATTTTAGTGTCAACATTTTCAGCTCATTCAGGACAATACTATTTGTATTTTTGGTATTCATAAACTTTATCACTTTTAAAAATAAAGCAAAATATGCCCCATAGGAAATAAATGACAAAGTCTTCAAATGTCAACATTTTAAGTAGATTAGCAACAAACCTTTTAATAAAAAAATAAACACAAATTTAAAGTTTTCCAGAAAGCCACACATTACCAGATAGGAGCACAGACCGAAGAAGAGTGGAATAAAAAGTCACACTTTGTGGGTTTCGATTGCATAGCCAGACAGAATTAGCATAAATTGAGGTTTTTTAGAGTATTTTGGAGCTTAGCTAATATTTTAGCGAGATGCTAACGTTTTTGGCTAATTTAGCATCTACTGAGATTTTTTAAGCTTATTTTAACATGGTTTTTTTCTGCATACTGTGTTTCATTTTGTAGTTAAAGAAACTTTGCAACATTACAATTGGAGTCATTTTAAGCAAGTTTACACTTATAGCTACAAAAACCTCTGCAAAGGATTTTATCATCAGCAATATTTTCAGCCTTTATCCTTTCAACAAACTTCTGCATCTTCTTCTTAAAGTTATGCAATTAAAGCAACCACCTTTTGCAATTCTGCAGTCAATCGTATTTCCGCAGGAAATGCAGTTTTACTAGTTGTTTTTAGTCATATCAGGTTCAATAGAAGAGAATTTTAACGGGTATTAGAACTTTGTGGCAACTGGAAGATCTCAGGGAGTTTTCTTTGATTTAAACTCAATGGTCGTTGGGAGAAATCTTAAAAATACAGACCCTCATTCTGTACATTGTTTTAATTTTTTTTAGAAAACTCCTAATACTTAATGAAAACTATAAATATATGTATTTTTTTTATTTAATTTTGCATTGAGCAAAAAAAAGAAGAAAACTAAACATAACATGTAGCTGTGTTACCAGAGTTTTTTAAGCTAAAGGACTACAGATTTAAGGAATCCTGTGGCATTGCCGGATCAGGATGGTAGCAGAGAACTGCACCCTGTCCTGACTGTGAAACATCATCATCTCCCTGTAGTCCTGCTGCTGCAGAGACTGTTCTCAGTTCTTATCACAGCTGGAAGAAATGAGGCTGAGGCTGAAGAGCTAAACAAGGGTCAGCCGGAGGACAGCTGCAGGAACTCAGCTCATCCCCGATTACACACTTTTGGGAAGAGAACGCCAAAATCTGGATCAGGAAAAGATGGGCGAGGCAGGTTTGTTCAGTTTCTGTGGCTCCAAGCGGCTCAAATCGTCCCAGTTCCTTCCAGTAGAAGCAATCACTGCTCCAGAGTTTGGGAATACGTTGATGTCGTGTACAGCTGCAAATCAAAAACAGTTTCTAATGGGTATAATAAAGCCCTCTAGAGCAGAAAAGAAGAATGGACCCATTTCTTTTTTTATATGAAATGTAGTTTTAGATATTATAGAAAAACAACACTTTTACTACACTGATTCCCTTTGAATTACCATTTATTTTTATTTTTTCAATGTCAATCCTGCAAGAAAATCCCAGCAGAGGCCATTTTAGGACACTAACTCTTCCCAGAGAAACATTTCTGTAATCCTCATGCGTATGAAATAGAAGAAAACTTTCAAGAATGAGAAAAAAACTTTTACCTGAAGCAGGCTCTTTGAGTTTGATCATTTGCTTTGACAGAATGGTTGATGAAATGTAAAACTGCATTATTAACTCTGTTGTTGTAGTTGTAGCTGACATTTCATTTTAATGTTTGAGCTTCATATCCTTCTATCTGCTTTTTGTCAATATTGTAAATAGGATTTTTTTGCATGTGGACTATTCAGAGGTTTGATTAGACTGCATTATAATCTTTTTAGAAATATTGAGTGAAAAAGAAATAATGACCTAGTCCTTATGGTCTGCACATCAATCTTCATGGACAACAATCCAGCTCTACCTGGACGTCTTGATGCAGACTACCTTAATCAGGTTTGTTCAGCCAATCAAAATGTGGAATCACTTGAACTAGTGACTCCAACACATTCTCACTCTCAACTTGTCATATATTGACGTTGGCTTAAGGACCCCTCTGCGTCAAAAACGGACATTTTAGGTGTCCCCAACTCGTCGTTTTTTGACGTGCTGGCTATTCCCATTAAATCACGGGTCCCCAACCTCCGGGCCGCGATCCGGAACTGGTCCAGTACCAGGACGCGGAGCCTAACCTGGTACCGATTCGCCTCTGGTGCCGGGTTAAGGTCAGTGTACCAGTACAAGTTTAGGGTACCGGCTGCTTCCCATGGACCAGTCTGTGTGCGGAACAGCACATTAAAGGTTGTGGACCCTTGATTTTACGAGGTGTCCTTAACCAAACCGTCAATATGTGACGAGGAATGAGGATTTATTGGTGACTCAGCAGCAAGCTGGTCAGGCAAAGCTGAAAAACAGATGTGCTTCTGAGGACTAGTGTTGTCCAACATGCTGTCAGATACTGTTTCTGTTGTAAACAATGGAAGAGACTTTACAGACCAACTGAGAAAAAATAAATTAAACACATGTTGGGTTTTTAATTTTGTATGAATTAATTTAGTTGAAGTCCCATGAGCATCTAGGTGTGTGAGATTTGTTCTCAAAATTTGACCCGTCCCTTGGGGGAGCGGTGAGCTGCAGACACAGCCGTGCTCTGGAATCATTATGTGGTTTAACCCCCCAATCCAATCCCTTAATGCTAAGAGTCAAGCAGGTAGGAAGTAGGTGTTTTTATTAGATTATTTGGTGTGATTCAGGAATAAAAACTTACAACCTTCCAGTCTCAGGGCGGACACTCTACCACAAGGCCACTGAGCTGGTTATCCGTCACAGAAAGGACAAGCGCAAATTTGAAGAAGTATTTGGTTAAAAAAAACTTTGATAATTGGGTCATCTTTGGCAGTTTTGTTTTACATTTAAAATCTTTAAGTTCTTGAATAATCTAATGTATTAATAAATGATCATTTTTCTACATCTTCCTGTGCTTTTACTGTAGTTTTGTGGTTCAGTAGGAAGCAGAAGAGTAACAGTTATCTTAAGTTGTGTTTTCCACCAGATGTTCATTAATTGCCTCATGTATTAATCTTTTCATTGACCTTGTAAAGTACTTTTTACTCAGCTTGATGTCAACTTTGAACAAGATTCATGGTAATATGTTGACTTGAAGACGAGATTCCAGAGGTCTAAACTGCAACAGCTCCAACTCCTGCTGGTTTGCAGTGGAGAACCGGTTTGTCGCCTTGTTTGGCTCCTGGTCTTGTCAAAGCCCTGACCCTGCCGCCACGGTTCACCGGTCTCATTTAGTAGTCAGAGGAGTAGAGCACAGCGGCAGACTGAGGCTGGGTCAGCTGGAGGACAGCGGCCGGCCACAGGCTCTCGGCCACATTGGGAAGGATAGGAGGAAGATCCAGGATTGACACAGCAGCTGGGTCCATCGGGATTTGAATAGTTGAAAGTGTTATTGTCTCGATTATCCATAGATTAAAAATAAACGTATTTTAAAATATAACTAAGAGAGATGGATTTGATTGTTTGTCTATGATCATTAAAGTTTTTGAATTCGAATAAATTACAGTAAAACTGACAGGTTTTTGATTACTTTTAATGCCTTTTTAGTTTATTTTAAAAAATAACATTTTCGATCCATAAATCTGCTGTTCTGACAAGCTCACCAACAGGACTGCTCCTCTGTCTTAAGTTGCATTTGTCAGTATAACCTCAAGACAAGCAGGTGCTAAAATTTGGATTCAGTCACAGGCTGAGTTATATTTCTCATGACAAGGACACGATCATAACAAAGTTTGTCTGGCAGCCTTCTGCCTGAATCCAGTCCTAGTCCTCAGAGAGCCCCTCGCAGCGCTCCAGTGGCGTTCCTCCAGCCCGGCTCTGGAAAGAGCGGGTTTTGTGAGGCGGGAGTGTGTGTTGTTGCTCTTCTTGGCCATCCATGTTATCCTGTCAAATTGTTTTGTCAATCAAGCGTCTCGCTCTGACCTTTTGGCTGTTTTTGTGTTGTGTATGTTTATAAGGAACTGCACGCATGCACGTTTCGTCCCTGTTGGAGAAGCTGCAACAAACGACCTCTTCGTGCCTGTCCTCATATGCCTCTTGGTCGTGACTCTTGCATGCATGATTTAGCTCTGGTACAAAGGTCAATAACTGGAAATCTAGTCTAAAAAA
>NC_050531.1:20986375-21002874 GCF_002922805.2 Oryzias melastigma | reverse complement strand
TCGCAGGACTAAATATCGCGATATATCGCAATATCGATATTTTGGCACACCCCTAATAAACAGATGGCGTTTAAATAAAGCTACAGGTGTTCACTATATCAAATGAGTGGCAAAATGCTTTAGCTACTGTATCTTCATATTACTGATGGAGATCAGAGAGCTTTAGGTCCTTCCTAAAGAGTGTTACCGACTGGTCATCAACTGTCTTGTCAGGTTCATGAAGTGAGAAACCAAAGACTATAAATGTATAAACTCCGTAAACTTATATTTTACTTTTTTTTTTATTTTAAATCCCCCTCCAATGAAAATCAAAATTTTTTAGTTTGTATTTGTAGCATTTTTTCTCTAAAAGAGAACAAATGTAATAAGAAATCATTTTGTTTTTGCATTTCCGAGTATTTCTCCTTTTAAATCTCAGTCAATCACACTTTTTGAATGAATGATCTTCTTTCCATCAACAGCTCTGCTGCACATGCACTAAACCCTCATCTGTTCCTAGTGTCTAGTTCAGGTTCTGGAGAAGAGAAGATGGTATCTTCACATTGGCTGCAGTCAAATGAGCCGCCGTTCACATTTCTGTGGTCAAATCAGCATCACTGGATTTTTTGTCTGAGATTCATCCAATACTTACGGTAGCAGGACTGAGAACGCTGGAAAATCTCCACCAGACTCCACGGAGCTTCTTGATGTGACCACGGAAATGTGAACGGCGGCTCATTTGACCGCAGTTGGAAAGGATTGTAAATCAATGAAAGAGCATTTTGATGTTAGCTTTGATTATTTTATCAAGAACTCTGAGAAACCAATGATTGAATGTATTGATCACAGTCAATAAACATTGGAGAATTAGCTAAAAGAGTCTTTGGTGAACTGGAAGGAGAAAGAATCAGGATTTTGGAGGAAGTTCTGTCCATGAAGATCTTCACTTCCTCGTCCAGCTGACATCTGGATCAGAACTATACGGCTGGACATTATTGACATTTTTATGTAGCAGAGGTGAAGAGGGGCAAGACACAGAGCTATCATAATCAGACAGGGGGATTGGGGCAGGGCTGCTAATCTCAGCTCCAAAACCCACGCCCCCTCAGAGGAGATTTTGGAAACAGAGGCTTCAGATCAACATGAAAAGTAGCTTTTTACGACATTTAGGTTGTGAGATTTTGGTTAAAAACTTCATAATCATAATTAAAACACTACTAGGAATTTTTTTTTACTAAAATAATTGTCATGGAAGACTTTAAAAAAACGTTTTAGTAGCCAGAAATGTACAGAAGCTAAACACTCTGAAAGGAAATGTTGTTTCTCAAACTCATCAAAAGGCTGGTTAGGAGGCATTTTGATCGGCAGCCATTGAAAGGGAAAATAGAGCTGTCGGTTCTACTGTTTTTCCTTCATTAAAAGAGCAATAAATAAAGAGTAGCTGCAGTTCCAGAGCAAAATATTTTACAGCCTTTTTTTTAACCCAGGTTCTACAAACACATTAAAAAAGGTGAAATAAACAATCCAACTTTATCAAAAAGAAAGAAAAAACTGACAGATTAACTGAGGACAGTTGAAAGTGCTTTTACACTATGCAGTGTACAGACACACACCCCTCTTCGTTTTGTCTCTGAGGCTCATGTACACAGCCCCACAAGGACAGAATATTCTTGTCCTCATGTGCACTGGCATCTCACAACCTAAAGGGGTGTAACCAGTAAGACAACACGGCAGTGCGTAGGCTTTTGTTTGTGGTACTCTGTACTTAACACCTCAGAGACCTTGTGTCATCTTCATCATGGTGATGGGGACATTATCTGATTACTGCAAGTACCGATCTGCTGTTACAATGTCTCCTTAGGAAGACGTGAGGAAGGCTGAGAGACGGGTAAGGGGGTGCAGGAATTCATGTTTGGAGTCTACAGTTCGTGAAAAGCTTTGAAAACCTGGTTGAGACTCGCTGCCTCTTAATGTCTGTGAACTGCTTCATGTGATGCTATTTTCACAACCAGCATGTGATGTTCAAGAACGTGCTAAACGTGGGTTTTTGGAGGTGCTATAGCCTATAGTGTTTACGCTGGATGGGAAAGGGAGGGGCTTCTTCTTCCTCTGTTTTCCATGGCCAACCACAGTTGGAAGAGACTTGGTGTGAAATGCCAAAGTGATGCAAATCTACTGGATTTTTCTCTCACAGCTCTATTCCGATGCATGAAAGACTTGGGGTCACAAAATTCCGGCTGGACACAAACCGCAAATATGAATTCCCTCTCCATGATCAATTTTCAAACTGTTGGTACAGCCATAATTGAAAGGAACACCATCCATACATCACTACAGAATCCCAGTCCTTGATTGGTCAAAGTTAAACTTAATTTAACTTTCAACCCACATTCAGTGTTTGTGCGTTTTGTACATGGAACCTGGTAATGGTCTTAAAAATGTGCTTGATCGCGAGTTTAAAGCGCAGAAGCCAAAATAGGAATACAGAATATGCTTGTCCGACATATTCTCATCCCCAAGTCGTCACATATTGATGTTTGGTTAAAGACCCCTCCACGTCACTTTTTGACGTTTTAGGCGTCCCAAACTTTTTTGATGTGCTCGCTGTTGGTAAAATCAAGGGTCCACAACCCTCTGTATGTGGTACCGAATTCAGACTGGTCCTCAAAACGTGTCAGGTGCCGGATTAGGGTGCAGAGCCAGACCGAACCAGTACCAGACGCGGAACTGGCCGCGAACTAGACCTGGACACGAACCGGTAGCAGGTTATGATACCAGTACTGGATTAGGGTACTGCATTAGGGTACCGGTACTGGGTTAGGGTATCGGATCAGGATTATCGGTACTGGGTAAGGGTACTGGGTTAGGATACCAATACTGGGTTAGGGTACCGGTGTGCTCCACATCCCGTTACTGGACTGGTTCTGCTTTGGGGACCCATGACTTAAAGGGAACAGCCAGCACGTCAAAAAATTAAGAGTTCCGGACACCCATAACCAGATATCTAAATGTGACGAGTTGTGAGTGAGCATGCGTTGACTTGTCTACATGGACTTTTCCTTGGAACTGTTTACTTGAAAGCATGTTGCCGGGGGGGGCGGTGTGAATGTAGCTGCAGAAAGAAGCTAAAACTTTTTTTTGTCAATGTTGTTCGTTCAGATGTTTTTTGTTTAATTACTTAAAAAGAACAAAGCTAATTTGCTATATCTTTTCATTAAAAATTCCTTGTCTACTTACCTGTTTCTTTAAATGACGAATAAATTAGAATTAAGAAAGCTGTGTTGTTTAAACTGCATTGTGGTTTGTAAATACCTCATCTGCAATTCAACATCTAGCAGGAAAAATACAATTATTACAGATTTAGGTTCTATTCATCTATAATTTTTCTTTTTGTCCAAAGAGTCCGAACCTTCTGATCCTCAGTGACCCTAAATCCAAACTGTTGTTGTTGTTTGTAGAAAATGTAATGAATGTATATGCAAATGTCCCACTTTACAACAGACTGCACATCATCGCACACATTGTGGGTCACTGCAGAGTCACACAGCAGTTCTAGCCTGTCTTCTGTGTCTGTCTTCAGTCGGTTTCACACAAACGGTGCACAATAACGGTGCAACCAAGGACATGCTCTATTCCACCTCCCCCCTCCAGGGTTTAAGTGTACATTCTCAGAATATTGTGGGATCATGCGATAAACATGACTGCAAAGGGGGAAACCATCCATGGTTGGTATATGCAGACGTGTAAGAAAATTACCTCTACTTCCAAAACTTTATTGATGAACCAAAATACGTTCGTATGTTCCTTTTTATGTGTATCAAGTAGTCAACGTTGTTGCATGTTGTTTTCACCAAAATGGCACAAATACTTTCTGCTTGAGTTAGCAAGGTGGCTACAGCCAGAGATATGTTGCCATGGTAATGCCAGGTAAGGACGCAGGGTGAGAATCAGAGCTAGATTTGCAAATCCTTTAAAGAAATTGTGAAAGCAATTGAGATTTTAAGCAATAATCTTGATCATCAAAAAACCCAGGCATCTTTAGGTTTCATGAACCTATTGATATAGCTGTTCAAACACTTTTAGTTCACCACTAGGTGGTACTAATAACTTTGTATATTAAATAGTACCATTATGAAACCAAAATGTCTGTTGAATCTTTTACGTACCGTAGTTTTAGACATGGGAGCTAAAAAGCATTCGTATTTCTCGCAGTACTAGCTTGATAAATATATATCTTTTCCAATCTTACAATAAATCAATTCAAACAGTAAAGACACGACTTTTCTGATGTTATCTTTGAACAGTGAGTGGACCTTGTTTAGCTTCCAGCAGAATCCCTTTAGAAGAAACGGCAGTTCTCCTGGTTTTGAGGAATCATGGGTAATAGCTTCATGTCCTCCATTTTGATTTTTCTAATAGCTTTATAGAGCTTTTCAAAGTTATTTTCCTTACTTTAACAGCTTTGAAGAATATTTTTATTGTTCTTAAGAGCTATTTTAATTGAATTTTAAACCCTGTTTACAGCAATTTCGTCATTTTTTTATCATTACCGTTTAAAAGCATTAAATAGCTCCAAAAAGCCCTAAGTCAAGTTGGTTCCCTTTAGAAAAAACAGGACCTTTACATGAGGTTTTGAGGAATCATGGGTAGTCTCCAGTGGTAATAATAAACTATAGTAAAGTTGATCACACTCATGTACAAACACACATTTTTGAACATGAAAACCCAATTCTTCCCAGCTGAACATTTTTCCTTATTAAATCTAAGCTATTTGCCACTGCGTCCAATACTCTGAGCATTATGTTGAGTGCAGCTGTGTCCTAAAGTGCTCCCTGTTCTTGACTGAACTGCACAGAATCTGTCTAATTATCATAAAGCTCCACAGTTAGATGAAGAGACAGCTGTGGTGCAGAGATAGGTTTGTTTAGGCTTCAGTTTCTCTTAACTTTTGAGGGTAAAGTTTGTCTTCATCCTTTATAAAACAATTTTTGAATTTAGTTATTTTATTTTATTATTACATTTTTATGTTAGACAGTCTTATTCACTTGTTGTTTTTAAGTCCTCTTTAAAAACCCACTTTTATAACTTGGCTTTTAATACACAGTAAGGGGTTTTCTCTCTTTCATTTTACATTTTGTTGTTTAGTTATCTGATGGAAATAGTTGTTTTTATTATCTCTATGTACTTGTTAACATGCATTATATTTTAGCATTTGTTTGTGTCTACAGAGCCAATTTTAAGTGCTTCATAAATAAAGTTTGTATGGTGCATTTTATTTTAGATTTATTTAGATTTTGTGTAGAAATCATTAAAAAGTTTTATAGATTTTCTCTGAAAGTGAAAGATAAAGAATCAGATTTCAACTTCAACCTCGTCTGAATTTTAAAGGGCAACAGATTAAAACATTAAAATTGCTGGTATATTCTCAATATAAAAATAAGCTGTTAGAACAACTTTATTAGCAGAACCTCATAGCATTAGACAGCACTTCAATAAATATTTTGCATTATTTTTATGGAATGTCTGAACAACTGTCTCCAAAACATCCATATCTGGAGTAAAGGCTCCTGTTTTTTGTCTGTTAAATGCAACCTTGTTATATTTTGAAGTCAAACACTTTTTCTGTTTCCTCACAGGATCTTAAAATACATTTTCCAAATTCATTTTTTTTGTAAACTTTTATTAGCTTAGGGGTTTCAGTTTACCAGTTGGTGCAGCCGTTTTAAGAAAGTGGTGGACTGATTTTTGACACGTGACCATACGTGCATCAAGATTAAGAAGGAGTTGGATGTGGTGGAGAGTCCAATAGTTTTCCAAAATTACCCAACATTCCCAATTTTCCCATGGACCAGTACCGTTCCACGGGCCAGGGTTTAAATAAAACTGATGCTTTAAAGTGACTGCTCCAATGAAGTTTTCTGGAAGCTTCTGCACCTGCAGCCCTTTCACGGCTGCTCAGTCTGAGTTCAGCACCTTGGACAGCAGCACTGCTCAGCAGGAGAAACTTTGCATCTTTTTTGCCTCGCTGATTTTTAAGAAAACAACAAACTTTTCTTTTTTTTTCTTGTTTTGCCCTCAACCGTAAGTGCTTCTCACTTTTCCCGGCTGCCGTGCCGGCTGTCCTCACATCCACTCTCTTAAAGGCTCGAAGATGCAAATTCAGACTGTTTGTGAGGATTGCTTTACCAGTATGTGGAAATCAATCTGTGACCCTGCCTCTGGAGGTTTTGTATGTGTGTGTGAGTGTGTGTCGAGACAGACTTTGTAACTCCAGCTTGGCCCATGTGCATCTCGTGCATGGAAGTCTTTTTGACTGTGGGAAACATCCTGTCGTGTTGTGTCACCGTCACCCTCTGTGGACGCTGCTGAGAGAGGGTTGCCATCGGTGCCTCCCTCCTCCCTTCTTCACTCCTCTGTCTTACCACTCTTTTCTTTTTACCATTTCCTCTTGTTCCTTCAATTTTTTACTCATAATTCTGTCATTTTTCTTGTTTTAGCACAAATCCATATTTCTTTACATATTCCCTCTTATCCCACACCCCTTGCTTTAGTCACTTATTTATTAATTTTTATTCCGCTTTCCTAAAATTGTTCTGTCTTGCACCTGAAGAGTGTAATTAAATCACTTCATTTGGGATTCTGACCTCCTGCATCCCCTTAACAGAAACTGGAGGGCCATCACTACAAAGAGGGGAAAGGGAGTGGGCTGTAGGAGAGGAGGGGAGGTACTGGCTGGCGGAGGGCCCAGACCTGAACCAGACAGACAGTGAAACGTCATCACACCAAATCCAGACTCCCTGACTGTGATCGTGTGTGTGCATTTGTGTGGTGGTTGTGTGTAGACGGAGGGTTCACAGTGTTTGTAGCTCAAAGCCTGCTGAGGCTGCAAAGGAGACAGACAGAGAACGATGCAATGAGGACAGTTGTGTGGTACTGGGAGTTCTGCTCTGATGAGGAAGCTTGGCAGGTGAGGGTGCAAATGCATGTCCAGAGGATGGGGACGGCTAATTATATTTTAATTCTTAAAACCTTTCATTTGAGCAGTTGTCACATGTGTTTGCATGTAGTCATTTCAGTAGCCTCGCCTTTCGGTTGGACTGTATTGTATAATTGGTGAGGAGGAATTCATGTGTGGTGAACCATGTATTTAAACCTGCAGGTTGTAGGCTGACCTCAGGGGGCAAATATCAGCATTTTGCCCACAGGTGGAAGGGGGAGTCTGGCCGAGTTCACCCGTCCAGCAGCAGGCCTTGCTTTCTTTTTTGTCAGGTAACGAGGTAAAAAAATCTTTTATTATTAAGTTTATTGTATAAGATATTAACAGTATGCCAGCAAATTAGAAAGAATGTAGTTAAAGCACTGCAATTATGTGCTTTTTCTTTATTGCAATTTTGATCAAACAGTTTCACCTCAAACTTGGAAAACTGCTAAACAATACATGCACATTACACCTGAAAACAACGTTTTAAAATCTGAATCCAGATGTAAATGAAATCGAGTGTAACCAATAATATTTGATCATGTTTAAAGGTTGGGGTGTTTTCTAAACAGAGACGGTTCCATGGCTAAAAAACAAAAAAAAATAGTCCATGAAAGCTTTAGTAGAGGCATGTCCAAAGTTTGACCCGCGGGCCAAATGAGGCTCCCGTTTAAATATCCAACAGCCCTAAAGCTCCTGTCATAAAATCATTTTAATTTTAACATGTTCTAAAAACTGTCTATATTTCTTATTTGTGGTTAGCTAAATTGTGTTTTCATATTCAATATGAAGAGGAGAAAAACTGGTGCCCAACCTTTTTGTGGCTGCGAATGGGTCAACCCATGAGGATTGTACCAAGAGGGAGGGAGGAGGGGGTAATACTGATCATCGTTTCATTCCGTCATCTGACATGTGTGCATGATGAAGGATTGATAAAACACATAAGGCCTCTTGATTTATTGTCATGTCAGAAGTGGTTAAAATAGAGTTTAAAAAGAAAAAAAAAAAAACTTCAATAAATAAACAACATGTAACCAACAAATCGATTATTGATGCTCAATAGGAAACAAATCAGTATACTTTTAAGCTCCATGCAAAAGCTTCAAGTGAAACATTTTAACACAAAACTCATTTTTTACAAAACAGAAGAACTCAAACTTATAACTAAGACTAAGCGCCCGCTCCCCCGGCGTGCGCTGACTTGCACGCGCCGCGCAAATTTCCGTTTCTCTTCCACTCCCCACCCCACTCTCTGCGCACTGCTCCTCTTCTTTTTTTTTTTCATGAAAGTACTTAAATCGCACTTTTAGCACTTATTCTAATAAAGAGAATGCGGTTGGTTTTCAAAATAAAAGATTTCTGAGTGAAAAAAACAAAATGTAATGTAAAACCATGTAATAGTGAATGCTGCACCAACTTCTTTTCGATTCTCTGATTATCCCACACTGGTTAGCAAAACACCCAGACACTAAAACTCCTCCACCTGTGGCAGTAGCTCTCCACCCACCCAGAGAAGACAAATTTTATTTTATCTGGTCAAGAACCATGGCTTCAGACTTGGCGGTGCTGACCCAGCCACTTCAAATTTGACCCCAAACTACCCCAACACACTTGGATCAACAAAGTCAGCAGGACAGCATCATCTGCAAAAAGTCTTGTACTCCCCAAACCAGACCTCTCCAGTCTCTGTATGCGTCTAGAATTTCTGTCCATAAAGAATACCAACTCTGCCAGCGCTGATAGAGGGCAGCCCTGCTGGAGTCCAACATGCTCCAGAGTAGGTCTGCAAACCCTGCTCTTGTTCTGGTCATACAGGAATTGGATAGGCCTGAGTTAGGCAATAATGTCAAGGCTACAAGTCCTTCTCAAGGAATCTGCATCCACTGAAGAACAATGATTAATTTCTGTACAAATTTAAGATAATCTGCAGACACAGGGACCAACAGGGTCAGGACGTACTCTATTGCTGTTTGAATAAAAATGGACGTTATGAGTGGGAACCCAACAGGACATCATTGCCAGCACAAAGGCATTAAAAGCAAGTCAAACGTATTGGAGGTTAGGAAGTGTATCATGAAAATTGATGATTACCAAAGGATTTTGAGGCACAACCAGTATGGTCAATACGTTGTGCAGATACAGATTCTTCTGATGGACAATGAAATAAGACACCCTTTAAAAAAGACACAGGAATGGTTTCAAACAAAGCAATAGATAACTCTGAACTAAGTCCATTACTCGGTCTCATAGAACACCTGTGGAGAGATCTCGAAACAGCCGTTTAGAGAAGTCTTTCAAATCTGGGTGACCTAAGGCATTTTGCTATAAATGAGTGGTTCAAAATTCTAGTAAAGAGGTGGAAGAAACTCTCCCTTGATTGTGTTTTAATTGAAATAAAAACACTAAACACATATACACAAAACAGTTGCAATTGAAACTATGTTTTTTGATAGAAGTGTTTTATTATTAGTTATAGATTATTTTTCTGTATGTCTTGATATGCTGAATATTCTTCAGTTTGACAAATCACTTCAGTTTGCTAATAGATTTACTTTAACAAATACTGTTGGTTGGATGTTGGGCAATTAGGACTACTTAATGCTCTGCAGACTGACATACTCATTCACACACCCACAGATAGAGCTGGAAGGCTGAGTTTTGCCAGTCACCATGCCAACCCTTCGCATTGCCAGCTCTCAGTGTCGTCTTAATGAGACGTGTCGTCTCCAGAGCATCAAATTACCAACAATCGTGCACACTGTTCAGAAAAACACGCAATTAAAACTTTGAAATTACTGCTGACTCCATCAATTTTACATGGTCATTACTGTAAATACACTCAATGACCATGCTTGGTCAGTTCTTGTCAGGCATTCTGCTTTTCTTTTTTTGCTTTCCCACTATGTTCATGTCTTTCTTCAACTCAACCACATCTTGATATATTTCCTCCACTGCCGTATACTTTACTGTCATTTCCAGTTTGAGATTAGAGGATACTTTAAATTTAGTATTGGAAGGCTCACTTTTTATGTAATTCTAAGTTTGATCTTAACATAACAAAATAAAAGCTAATATTGATCTTTAACAAACTAAAGTAGATAGATTTTTTTTAGTTATCAAATGTTGATATTCTTTAGCAAAAACCAAGTATGAGTGTTTGAAAAACAAATAAGCTTCTTAATCTGATAAATAATGGTTGATAAATTCAGTCAATTTTCTATTTCAAGTTTTAGATTTTCATTAGGGCTCTTGGACATTTGTTTATGTAAAGCTCTTTTAAGGTCCAATTGCATTAATGATGGGTTGTGCACTTTGCATCTTTATCCTGTTGTGTAATCCAAATTCAAGTAAGCTTGAGCTACTAAACACTATGTACTTTGGGAAAGAGAGAAGCCACTTTATTAACTCCTCGACAAACACGCTGTTAAACATTTGATTGCATGTCTGTAAAATATTGTTCAAGGACTCTCAACGTTTGTTCAGCTGCAGCTTTGTTTCTTGACAACCTTTAAAATCAACCTTATTCTTAGTGGTGATATGATGGGACTTTTCAGGTTATTTATTTTTAATGTCCTTGTTTTTCCTGATTGTTTTGGAAGCAAATTTCATAAATATTCTCAAAGTTTTCAACTTGTTAAAATTGAGAGACGTTTCAGACTTCAGAATGTTTGGAAGTGATGACCCTTTCTCATGCTGGTCCAAAGCAACTGTTTCCTCTTCTTTCAATTTTGTGTCTGAAACGGACGGAAAAATTAAAAAGATAACCACAGAGGATCATTACATTCTGGACCAGGTCTTTGTTATGCTGCGAACTGTCTGTTGTTCTGAATTAAAAAGAAAAAAAACTCTTAATGTTGAGCAATACTGCAATGTTCTTCGAAGAAGTATACAGATGAAAAGAGGACAAAACTTTGAGTTTGGATCTTGAGTCGGGAAAAGCACTGGTCGGTTGCTTGCTGTTATCGTAAAACCTTTCCGCCGTTCAATGAGTTCAACATCGTATGACGACTGAAGCTCCACCCTAACGAGTCCATTCCATTTTTCAATGGCACTCGACCAACGAGGGACCAAAAATGGTACCAGTCGGTCCTGCTTAACTGGTCCATTTTGTAATGGAAACGCTCAGTAGTCCTGTTCGGCCCGGTCCAGTCTGGTCTGGACCGCCCAGTGGAAACAAAGCATATGAGTTCTCTTGATTCCCTCAGCTAGGTTCTTCTTACGCCTGATAAGAAAATATAAAGTAATAAATCTCTAAGTGAAAGACTCAGTTTCTTCGTTCTTCCCCATTTTCATTGTCCATTCCACAAGAAACCAAATCTGGCCTTTTTTGATGGTCTCTCTTTTGCTCTGCAGGTGTGTCCCAGCCTGGCGATATAGGGAAAAACATGGAGGTGGGAGCGTCCCCCCTCCAAGCAGAGAAGCCCCCAAGCATAGCAAAGCCACAGCATCCCACTTTTCCAGCAGATGTCCCCAAGGAATCCAGTCCAATGCCTGAACCTTCTTACAGCTCTCTATCACCAGGTACGATGCATTTGAGAACTCATTCTTCTTGGTTTCAGATTTTCCTCCTTCTATTCTGATTCCGACAAGCTTTTAGAAGAAGGTTCAGAAACACTTGTTCCCATTTGTAGTAAAAAATGTCTTCCTGATACAGACATGTTGAACTGCATGTAACACATGGGTTATTTTACATCAGTTCAAATCACTAAATAAAGGAAAACAATTTAAAAACTAGTCTAGGTTCCAAACTTCAGTTTTAATAATATAATATTAAGGTAACAGTAACACACATAAAGAAAGTTTTGGCTTTAAAACTTTTTGAAAAACAGTTTACTTAAATGTAGTAATAGATTACTCACTTATAAAATTTTACATTTGCTCCTAAAATTCTTTTTCTTTTAAATTTATAATCTGCATGTTTGTAGAACTGCAATAATAATAAAGGAGTGTTAATATTCTGTCGTATAGTTTTCAACGCTCTGCTACTTTGGTGGCTGTGGTTGGATCTAGCTGCTTGTTGCTCACAGGCTCTTGCTCTGAAGCGGTCGTGTGCGGCGTCTGCCATCATGTTCCATCTTCTGGGCTCTATTGTCTGCATGCGTTTGATGTCAGTTTGCATGAAAAAGTTCTGCTCTTTGTCCTGGAAAGAGAAGCCTTTTCCAAAAGCTGAAAATATTTGGATGAAAATCTGTTGGGAAAAAAGACATTTAAGAAGAGTGAAGACAACATCGCATGAAAAGATAGACGAGGCCATAAAAACAGACGATGTTTCAACCAATTGCTCAAAGTAGTTTTTATTTATGTACAAAATCTGCCAATTTGTCTATAATTTAACAATTTAAAAACTGCCCCATCTAATATCACATGCAATTTTTTTTGGCATGAACCATATTTCATAAAAATGTTGAATCAGCTACTTGGATCAACGTTACTGGCGTAATGTCTCTGAGTCCCAGCTGTTTTGAAATGCAGCTTATTATTTTAGTCAATTAAAATTAAAGCCTTTACTCAAATTTACCCTGGTTTCAAATGTCCAACAAATTCTGTTTTTGTGTAGACCTTAAACTAAATAATAACCATTATTTTTCAATTATCACTTACAACTAGTGGGGGCGTAATGATTAATCGATGAATTGATTTTTCAAACCAGATCGATCTGTATGAGGAAAGTTGTTAATCAAATCGAAAAAAGTATTAAAATTTGTTTAAAAATGAAATGAACTGATCTATAATCAATCTTTCAAAATACCATTTGAATTGAGGTATGGTAGGTTTATTTTACTGTAATGAAAAACAGCCAAGTTCCATCACAATGGACAACACACACGTGTGATGCAGCGAAACTGATCAACCATCATTCCAGTCTAATGTGTGGAAACACTTTAAATTTAAAAAGTCATGTGACCATACAGTGTGGTAGAATGTTGTAATAATTCCCTTTTGATTATTTTGATGTGGAAAATCAACAGTGGACTGAACTTTATCAAACTAAAATGTGAATGGATTTGACGTTTATTCTTGTTTGTATACATATTTAATTTAATATTAATCCAAGAATCTGGAAAAGTTCACTTGCTCTGTTCAGTACCAGATATTTATCTCTGAGTCACACTGGTGGAATTGTGGATCAATTGTAGGTCAGTGAATCGAATCGTTCAAAATGAACCAATATCAACTATGGATCGTATCGTCAAACACAAATATTGATATGAATTGAACCATTAAAATAATCATTACACCCCTATTTACCAGTTTTATTATTTACTCTTGTTTCTGTTTAAAGCCTTCCTTACTTAGTCTTTGTTAAAAAAAAAAACACGTTAAATGATCACTTTCAACTCTTGAGTGTAGAAAGTCACGTCTTTGTTTTTTCTCCAAACTAATGAAATCAAGAGGCCCTGTTTTATAGTCAACTTTGTTTTTGTGTGTGTTAGGCAACTTTTGCTTTTTCTAATTAAAACACACTCTGGATGGGAAGCACAGTAATGTCACACCATTGTTAGTGTGAAATATAGCCCTGTGGAGATCCGACATGGGTCTCATGGGGCCTGACATCTGCTCCACTTAAGCTTTTCTATTCTATGTTTTGCCTGTTGTTGGATAGTTCTTTAGAAAAACTCAGATCCAGACTCGGTGGATTGCATAACTCATCTAACTTCAATCCATCCTCATTTAATCAATACAATCTAAATGACTCTGAAGAAGTAAAGTTTTTAAGAATTTTGTTGTCTGAGTCCTGTAAGTAACATAAAATTAGCTTGTTTTATTTTGAAATCTGTTGTATGAGCAATCATCCATAAAACTAGGTCATATTATAACCTTTGTAGACACAGATCCTTGACTATATATGAGAACTGGACCTAATATAAGTGTTTGTCGTTTTCATCAACTATTAGTTCATCTCACATTAAATCAAAGGTTGCTGTCACAAAAGTGTTGTATGTTCTCTATTGAACAAATGTATTTATCAGCATTGCTTTCATTTGTTTTTCTTAATGTAAACATTTTTTTTTAATGTAATCATAATTTCAGATCCACTTTTACCAACCCCGTACTTTCTCCTTACCCACAACAAGGTCTCTTAGATGACTCCTGGACAGACCAGACTGGTGTCCTATCAACAGCCGCACCTTTCCCTCCAAGTGTCTCAGTTGTGTTCGATAAGCAAACCGACAATCATGCTGCGAGTCCCGAGGAGCCACCGGATTCATGGCCTGGTGGTGAAAGTGCCGTCTGTGGAGGTGGCGACGACAAAGACGGAGATGCATCAGACCGAAAACAGAAGAAGAAGAAGAAAAGGAGACAAAAAGATGAGGGATCTTACGAACATGAGAGTAGCGGCCAACAAGAACCGCAAACGGGGGACAACAGTCCTTTAGCAGAGGAGTACTACCATAGGATAGGCCCAAGGAGGGATAGAGGCGACGGCGGATGGGAGGAGCACCTCGGAAAGGGTGGGGCTCGAGGAAAAAGGGGTAAAAATCGCAAGAAGCTTCCGGAGGAGTGGGCAGTCAGCGCCGAACCATTTGTTCCTTCATCTGTGACAACAACGGTGATGGATGTGGAGAGTTCAACTCAAGCAAACGTTGAAGTATCATTTGTGGACACGAGCGCCCCCCAGACATTGTGGAACAAGGCAGACTCAGATGAAGGGTTGGGTCCCCTCTCTCAGATACATGAAGATGTGTCTCCAGTTGCTGCTAACATCAATCCATTGGTCTTGAATAGTGAGTTGAAAGCGACAGCAGCTCCATTTACAATGCCATCCTCTGCCACTAAAGCTGGTGTTCCTCCTGTTGACGATCCATTTGATCTCTTGATGGACTCGGAAAACGCCAGCTTGGGCCACAACAGTCAGGCCTTTTCTCCACCCTTCTCTCCAGAGGATAAAGCGGGTGACGTCATGGACAGCGGGATATTTGACAACTCAACTTCTTTTCCAAATTTTTCTGTTCAAGGCATGCCTGATATAGACACCTCAGCTTTTAGCTCCGATTCCCACACAAGTCTAGGTCTTTCTCCGCAAGGTGAGTTGTTGGCTTCCGCCCCTCCTCTGTCCCCGTCTGATGCCTCATGGCTGCTCAACAGCTCCCATCGCAGCAGTAACAGTGACCTGCTCGACTTGAGTCATCCTTTACCCTTAGGTCTGACCTTTGACACTCCAAGTCCAGCACCCCTACGATCCCCCAAAACAACAGCACAAGAGCAGCAGTCAAAAGAGCAAAAAGGTGTCAAATTAAGCCAGAAGAAGTCAGTCTCCTCAGCAAAAAGCCCCACCACCCCTGAAGCAACGAGCTGCTCCCCACAGGCCTCCCCCATCCCAACTCCATCCTCACCTCCATCTGGACTTCCTGGGTCTGGTCTTAATCCTGCAGCTAAGCCTTTCTTTCCCAGCTTTGTTGATCCTGTGGATGAACCAGCTGTGACCCCTCCAGTTGCCCCCACCATGGAAGGTTGGTTGTAATCAGCCTCAGTAGAAGTACATAGAGTGACCCAATGATAGAGAAGAGTTGTCGCCATGCATGACCCTTCCTCCCAGCTTGGGTAGACCTAGCATAGAATAACATTAATTGTGTGTGTAGAATAGGACCTACACCTGGAATGGAAACAACTAAACACTTGGCTGGTTCTTGTTGGCTCGTTCACGTCGGGCTGTTTGTGTGTGAATAATGCATGGACTCAAATGTTGACCAACCGGGGCTTTAGATCGGCTTGATTCTAATCTGTGAGTGCATTAATTTCTAATGATGCATTGCCAGGATGCTCTTGTAATTAACATGGCTGCTGTTTATGGGTGTGTCTCCATTAACCAATCAGAGTGTCGTCTACCCCGACACCTATAAACACTTTCACCAAACGACAATCACTCTTTTATTCTAGTTAGTGGCGACCACTGCAATCCTAATCCCATTCTTTTGCATCCAGGTTGTGCTGTCAGTGTGTTTTCTCTCTCCAGTGTGTAATTAACTCCTGTTTTCCTCACCACTGTAAATGTTTTACAACTTCTGCTAAAAAAATGTACAATTGATGAGAAGGGTGTTTTTTGTGTTTTTTAATCAATTTTTTATGTTGTAATTTGTCTCCTTTGTATGAAGCTTTTTACAAATGATGGATTGCTGTTTACTGTTTTTCTCTTTTTATTTCCATGTGGTGACTGTTGCTTTGGCCACGCCTCCAACACAGGTGAGTCCAATTTTAAGACTTTTTCTGTTTTATTCTGGACTCACATTGGAGAAACAGGCTCCTTAGAACTACTTCTTACCACATTGGCAGATTTTCTTTAAATTAGCAACAAAAAAATAAGCCAATCAGGTAAGAAAAATAGTCTTACCAAGAATTTTTATTTTTGTTTTCTTAAACTAAGGTTATTTTGCTATTGAAAAACTCTCCTGATAAGATTTGTTTCCTCGAAACAAGGCTCTTTTTAAAGATTCAATCTTTGCAATGCAGTTTTTTTCTATGATAAAATAGTCCGGTTATGCTTTACTCACTCACAATGTCCCTTATTGGTGGATACAGGCTGTCTGATGGTAAAATCTGT
>NC_050531.1:20926776-20986279 GCF_002922805.2 Oryzias melastigma | reverse complement strand
TGCAGCTTTTTTCTATGATAAAATAGTCCGGTTATGCTTTTCTCACTCACAACGAGCCTTATTGGTGGATACAGGCTGTCTGATGGTAAAATCTGTACGGGCAATTCTGTACGGGGCATGCTCACAAAATATGTGTCATGGGTCGCTTGGTAAGGCCGTAGAGAGAATTGTTCATGCACAATTTTTCCATGGACGTGCTACAATCGACAGGTTATAGCGGACAACACCTAAGGGTAAGTGAGGACGACGTAGGTGATGCAGGTGTGTCAGAATGATTTTTTTTTTATTTTTATTAATCCCACGCACAATGCCTATTGGTGGGCAACCCACTCCTGTACCAACACATCGTCATACCCAAGTGGACGTTTAGACGTTTGGTTAAGGACCCCTCTGTCGGAGGTCGGAGACCTGTGATTTAATGGGAACAGCCAGTACATTAAAAAACGTCAAAAAGTGACGTGAAGAAAAGGGAAAATTGTCTTTTTTCTGTCTTGCAAAAAAAGAAAAGTCTCATCAAAAGGTTTTTCAATAGCAAAATAATCTTATTTTAAGAAACATGTTTCAGGGACTAGAATTTTGTCATAAAGTAAGCCTTCTTTGTAACGCTGTTTCTCTTACTTCATTGGCTGATTTGTTTTTGCTTATTTAAGAATCATTCCATTTTAAGAATTATTGCCTGTTTTTACATTGTATGCTAAAGTCTGGCATTTGATGTTTAGCTTTGGGTTTCCTCATTTAGTTGGTTGATATGCAGGTAATTTGTCTGGCTTTGGATGCAAATTTCTGTGTTTTTTTCTGACACATTTATTCTTTAGCCTCCAATTTATAGCTCTTTTATTGCATTTCTTATTACAGTTACTGTAATAGGCAATATATTTTGATGTGTTGTGGCTCAGGAATGCTCAGTTTAAAGAGTTTTTATCAGAAAAAAAGTGTACTTATACAGGTTTAATGTCTTCATTGGTGTCTCTTTGTTGTACACAACCACAAATTATCTGTGTAGATCAAGACTTTTATTTAACATTTAATAAAAAAAAAAATCATGCAGAAGACGTGGATAAACCTCAAAAAGAAAGGGCCTTTGCTCATGCAAAGCTGATGTATTTGCTGTTGTGTTGCACATTTAGAGTTCATTCTGTGACATGAAGGGGACTTCTGTGTGTTTGGCATCATAATGATTTTCCTCAGTTTTTATCGTGGTGCTTATTTCATAATGAATGCATTCCTGCTCTTATCTGAATTAGTGCAGCTGTTTGTTATCCACTCGTTTCTTTCTCTCTGGTTTATGTAGATGCAACACGAGAGGATTCATTTTCTTGTCATTTCCTTCAACACGTTGCGTCTCTTCCTCCCACTGCTGCCTGTAATGAGGAGTGCAGCAGCCTTTGGTTCTGCAGCCTGCTCAACCTGCCCATTAGCTGGCTTTAATTGATGCCCACAATTGTTCCACACAAATAGACTCAGTTGCCTTTTCTGTTTTTTTGTTTTTACTTGTCGTTAATTCCTTAAGAAGAGCTTTTAAAATAAAGAAACAGCATAAAGTATTTTATAATTTTGACATTAATGTTTTTATAAACTTTAGTTTGTTTAGTTTCAGGGCTGCACGGTGGCGCAAGTGGTTAGCGCTCTCGCCTCACAGTGAGAAGGCCCCGGTTCGAATCCCGGCTGGGACCTTTCTGTGTGGAGTTTGCATGTTCTCCCCGTGCATGCGTGGGTTTTCACCGGGGACTCCGGCTTCCTCCCACCGTCCAAAAACATGCTTCATAGGTTGATTGGTGACTCTAAATTGTCCCTAGGTGTGAATGTGAGAGTGGATGTGTGTGATTGGGGCCCTGCGACGGACTGGCAACCTGTCCAGGGTGTACCCCGCCTTCGCCCTTCAGTAGCCGGGATAGGCTCCGGCACCCCGTGACCCCGAAAGGGAAGAAGCGGTCAAGAAGATGGATGGATGGATGGATGTTTAGTTTCAAGAATGCTATTTTTAGACACACAAGTACATAATCACAGTAATGATTTGGTCGCTAGCGGTTCCTTCCAAGGAGAAATAGGGTTGAAAAGGAAAGAGAGACACAGTAGAAACATTAATAGTGAAGGAAAAGGATTTGGATTGGGTACAAAGAACTATGGAACTAGAGCAGTAACCGTTGATAGCAGTGAAAGTGACACCACCAAAAGTCTGATTAAAAAAAAAAAAACGATGTGGCAATTTGAGGCGATTAAAGATCAGGAGAAGACACTGAGGGCTCCATTTTTCGTTTTTCAACATACCCTGCTCTGCCATGTCCTACACGGCTGGACACACCTGATCAGTGTCATAAGGAGAGCTTGGATGTCTGGAAAACATGCGGACACACCTGTGCCGCCCATCCCTGTTCTAGATTGTCTTTAGGTGTGAAAAGGTATTTGAGAAAATGTGGCCCGACAATGGACTGTTCCTTACCTTTGCCCAATAGTCACAGGGATAGGCTCCAGCAACTGTGGAAGGAATTAAGCAAATTTAGGGAAATTAATAGATGGATGATGCATTCTGTTTAATGAACTTTGTTATGCTATATTAGAAACACTGACCAGCTCAACTTAACATGATCACTTACTGAATATTCATACATTAAATTAGGGTTGAATGATATGAGGAAAACTTTAATGCACAATGTTAGAGATAAATATTGTGATGGCGATATGACTTCCAATACATAAATAAAAAATGTCATCAATAAATACGTAATTTCCATTTCCCAGCAAAAGTTTTATTTAAATAAAAGTTAGAACTTATCGAGGAAACGCACCAAAGAATAACTATCTACCTTTCTGGTAGTACTAATATGGACAATCACAAACAAGAGTAGTGTGCACTCGTCGAAACATTTACGATTATTGTGAAGGCCTACATATGATATAATAAACTGACAAACTGTGAGTTTAAAAGGGAATTTTGATGGTTTGTATAGTTGTTTCTACTCATTTACATGGAATGGATCAGAGCTAAAAACATAGCAGGCTAAACTTGTTATCCAACAAAAATTGGAAAACACCTGATTCACCCAGATGATGTATTTTTGGTTTTAAAAGTTGAAAGTTGTCCTCTAATTGTTTCAACATAACCTGAAAGACTGAATATAGAAGCTTTCTGTTTGTATTTTGGGGGGAAGGTTGGGGTGCCACCAAACGTGATATTAATTATTTTAACAAACGATATGAAGGAGATGTGGGGGCAGAATAGAAAAGCAGAAAAGGCTTAAGAATAATCACAAGCGACATGAGTTTAAGATTCACAAAGCTGAAAGGATTAATTCAGAAATAATATTGGAATATATATGAACAGATTAAATAAAATTAAACTGGTAAACAATACTGTGTAAAGAACTGGTTTTCTCATTGGATTGGACTGGTAATGCAAAACATTAGAGGGAAAAAGTCATGTCAGTTTATTGAGCTGTAATTACCCAGTAGATGCTCTTTAGTCATGATGAGAACCAGTAACTGGGACAGTGGGGAAGCTTTTTAAATTTAAATACCGAAATCAGGTTATGTCCAAGAATAAAACCTTGGTTTTAATTAATTTAGGAAGGAACTATTGAAGGTGCAGGAGTGGAGCAAAACTGAGGAAAGTTGACTTTCAGGTGGAGACGATGCACAGAACAGATGGAAGTTTAGTTTAACAACATATTTATTAAATAAATAGTTGAATGCAGTAAATGTTACTATAGAGGAGAGGTTTAGCTTTCTTGATACTGCGCTGATAATTTATTTTCCAACATGGTAAAGGTTGCATCACTGCTGATCTGGCTAATAGACAAACACAACACCTTAACGACTTAAAGAAAGATTTTAGAAGTGTTATACAGCCCTCATTCTCCACCACAGAATATGGTCTCAAGTCCTTCACAATAACAGCTCCGATTGGCTTTGTTATTCGCTTTACCTTTCCTGGCGATGATGGAAGTTTCTTTAGAATACCCAATACAGTTATTTGACGTTAAGAAATGCTCGCATCAGAACTAGTTAAAGCCCCACTCACGGCGGTAGCACCTGAAAGGTTTCTACTCGCCGCCTCCTTCAGTTGGAACCACGCAATCTGATTTTGCACATTTGTCAAGTTTGCTACATATTTAATTTTGGTTCAACAGAACTTGCAACACCGCATAACTTTTATCCAACTGACCGTCCAAACTGTCGCTTTAAGGGTAGTTGGCAAGAGATCTGGAAGGTCAGCCATTTTTGTGTGCTCTCCAAAAATGTTTGAATGAAAAACGCTCTACAGTTATTTCACTTCTTTTACTTTAAATCATACACATTCATATATGATTATTGATTATATAAAAGTCATAAAACGATTCAGAATTGTTTATGGATCATAATCGATGCATCTAATAATCGATTTCCCTCCCCACCACTACTAAAAGTCAATTTATTTTTCAAATAACATTGAATTTATCATTTAACCCCTGCCTAACACTAGTAATGTTGTCAGCTAATAGCACACGCTCTTTGACTTACAGTAAATCTTTGACGTTTTATTCAATCATCGAGAATTAGCTGATTCTGACGTGGAGAAACGTGTCGTCTTTGTGCCATCATGCAACACTTCACTCTGCTTTTCTCTACTTCAGAATCCCCTGGAGTTGCTATAATTACGTTAGTGGATGTAGAGTTGTGGTGGTCGAAAGAATGTAAACACTGGAGCTAAAGTTCAATAGAAAACTTTTTTCAATGCAATAAAATATGAATTAGAACAAATTATAAATTTATTTTGAAGGCAGTTTTTTTTCTAAAAAGAAAAGAGTTTATTCGAGTGGTTAAAATAATTTAAATTCTAAACTAAGACTGGGAATCACTGGGTATCCCACGATACGATACACGATATATGGCTCATGATATTGATGATATCGTGATGCTGCGATAATTGGTAAAAAAAAAAACTCTAACTCACAATATACAGAAGAACACATATGTTTTTGGAAAATATATCCTCATTTATTTTATAGCTTAAACACAACTTGTATCTTTTTTGCAACAAATAATTGACACTTTAGTGCAAATCAGTAATACTATGTCTTTGACAAGCATTGACACCAACTGAATTTTAATTTTCCTAAAAATTGAGTGTTAACAATAGTAAACACGAACAGCAGTGCCACTACTTAGTGCAAATGTGTTGTAAACATCAGAATAAAAGTTAAAGAACTTAAGTAGTTGACGGTGACAGCCAGTCTTGAAATGAGCGCCCCCTATCTACCTCCAAAGGAACGTCTCACCAAAAGATGCGAAATATAAAGTTTTACTGCCTCTTCAAATAAAAGTGAAAAATCGATACTTGGTGAGAACCATCGAGAATCAATCACGGGACTAAATGTTACGATATATTGCATTATTGATATTTTGGCACACCTCTATTGTAAACTAGGGTCATGCAGGTCACTTGAAACTCCCCCAATAACCGCTTTGCTTCCCTTTGGGATAAATGAAGCATTTCTGAGTAAAGCTGAGTCCAAACACTGGTGTCACCTGATATCAAGAGCTGTAAAGCTGCAGTGCTCTGGCTTCGTCTCCTTTCACAGACTCAAACACACCCACACAGACGTGCTCACAGTACACAACTGAGTCACCAAAGCTATTTGAGGACAAATGCAGATCCTCAACAACTGGCAGGCAGGCGTGAATATACTGTATCAGCAGTCTATTTTTACCACATAGTGTTTTTTTCCTCTCTTGTCCAAGTTCTGGCTGTTAGACGGTAGCCTGCAGGGGGCTTTCTTACAGTATGGCACCCTCTCTGAGCCAGGGCTGAGCTAATGGCTTTTGACATCATTTGGGGGAAAATGTCAGAATTTTTGCCTCATTGGCGCCGTTTTTCAAAGCCAACAGCGAACTCTGGAAGGAGAACATGAGTCACAGTGGCGTTGTTTTTTAGAAACCCAATATTCCAGGATTGCAGAGATTCCCCAAGAACAGACTGGCAGCCCATGCAGAGCTGCCTGCAGGCGACTGCGTGGGCTGTGCCTTAGATTTAATAACTGTTTTTGACATTTAAGGGAGGCTTGTCCTTAGAAGTTTTTTAGTTTTTTTTTTTTCTCTTTGCTATGTCTTCAAATAATTTAATACTTTCACGTTTTTTTCAACTGATAGTCATAGATAACTGCTTTGTTCAATTCTCACACTGCACAGAGTTAATCTCTTCATTTGTTGTATTTAGTATGTAATGTTCTCGAGAACTAATTTGGAGATTTCCATGAGTTCAGGATTTTCATCTATATGGACTCTACAATCATCCTTTTAAATGGAGATGTATAGACCCTAGATATAACTGCACATGATCAATAATCTATATCACCAACATGATTCTGAACAACAAAAATACAGATTAAATTTACTCAAAAATTGGGAGGGACAATGTTTTTTTAGGGATTTTTTTAAGTCCATGCACCACTAAATTTCAAAGTACATCTCTAAAAATACACAGATTTTAGTTTTAAACTGATGAAAATACTTGATTTAAAAACAATACCTATTTTTTGGGGCCAATTCATAAAAATAAGATAAAATTACGCAATAAGATTAAATTAGCCAACATTGGAGTCGATTGGAAATAGCTTTCCTTTGAAACCTGCCTCTAGTGGTCTTTTGAGGAACTGCAATTTATAGTAACAAAAAAAGGACAAACAGCCACACATACAGGAACATGTCTGTGTCTCACTTATAGTAAAACAGTTAATACTATAAGACATAAAACGACAATATATACATTTTTTCTGAATGTGTGCATTATTCACACTACATTATCAAAAATGTTATTTTGCTATAAAACATAATTTCTTTTTAGCAAAGGTAGTGTTTCTATAAATGTTTATCAAATGGTTCATAGATTGCAAAGAAGCATAATACAATTTCTGAGTAAATATTAGAAAAATAATTTGTTTATTTAAAAAATAATGGACCTGATGACTAGTTGAGTGATTTTGTGGTGGGATCTTTGCTCTGAGAGCTAAAGTGGAAAGTATTTCCCGTACATCTTTTTGATACAGATTATATTTTGCAGACTTTGCTGGTAGTGAGTGAAGTTAGCTTAAAGTATGTCTAATATATATAAAATTACTTACTTGAGCAGCTTTTGCCGTTTTTACAAGTAGCTAATAATAATTTTTTGCGTCAGCGTGGGAATTGAGAGTCTCGTATGTATTTGACCTGTCTTGCAGTTTCGACTGCTGCTGGGATGCAGACTCTTCTAGGACACTGCAGTAAGATGCTGCATACTCTGTACAGATGTAGAAGTAGATTCAGCTGAATTAAATAAGAAAAGATAAACTAGTTAAAATCAAGAGAGATAATCCAAGCTCAATTAAAGATTTGAAGGCATAAGATCTCCGATGAATGAGGCCATGGAAAAGAGGTTAACGTGGAATGGCAGCAGTGAAGGTTAGACTTAGATTGGAATAAAATAAGACAAACACAACAGATGCCCAGGCGGCAAATGCAGATAAACAAATAGGGGAATCTGTGTCTGCTTATTTCCATTCCCCAAAGCGTCGACAAATGTAAAGTTGAGGAAAGCTGGCTTTGGTACGAACACGAGCTTGTTTCTGAATGAGGACAGGATCTGGGTCACCTTCCTGTGCCAAGATCGTGTTCCTGACCAACAATGATGATACATTTTGGAGAGTATACCTTATTCAACATCTATAGTTCATCATTAGTCTATAGTCAGTCAAAAGTAATACAGCTTACACACAAGTTATGGGTGTAACCCTTGTGCTATCCTAGGTATGTTGACATTGGGAGTGGGGTCATCTGGACCCCACAAGACGGTTTGCTAAACTTTTTTTTTTAGACGATTTTTTTTTATTTTCATTGGTGTCTGTGGCAGACATGAAATCCTGTCCACCTTCATCCACATTTGTCACGGGATAGATAACATGTCGATGAAAGGGTTGGGTCATCTGGACCCCATAACATAGCACAAGGGGGAAAAGTGTCTTTTTTGCCTAAATAAGACAAAAAGTTGCACTATTGTCCAAAAATATCTACATGTACATCTACATCTTAAAGTATGACCCAGGTTGAACCGTTTTGCCATCTTATGGGGTCCAGATGACCCAAGCCTTGCATTGACATGTTATCTATCCCATGACAAATGTGGATGGAGGTGGACAGGATTTTATGTCTGCCATGGACACCAATGAAAATCAAATATTATTGAAGAAAGAAAAAAAAAAAGTTCAGTGCGCTGTCTTGTGGGGTCCAGATGACCCCACTCCCACTGCAACATACCTAGGATAGCACAAGGGCTAAGCAAGATATGAGTCCAGTTTTATCCATCCATCCATCCATCCATCCATTTTCTGATTCTAAAAATGTTACTTGATCAAAAATCAAGATTAAGTTTTGTTTTTCTACCTAGTCACTCGCTCTTTTTAGAATGGCGGTTTTGGACTTTTTTTTCTTTACATCATTGAATGCTGCGCTGTTAAAGGAGCTTAAAAGACTTAAGGTGACAATGAAGCTTTTCGGAGACAACTTCAAACCTCATTTCTGTCTTAGTTTGCTCTCAATGTGCGTTTCACATCAGCTTTTACTGAAGTCAAAAGACTGGACATAAATATCCCTACAGGTTATCAAACAGCTGTTTCATAGATAGGTACCATTTATAGACAGATTGACTAAGCTGTTCCCTCGCTTTGGGGGAGAAAAAGGGGAAGATGGAGATCAAGGATGTGAGGTTGCCATAGAGACTGAGAGTCATTCAATGTTTCCATGGAAGCTCTAGTTTTATACAGACTTTTTAAGGCGCTTTAGTTTTTTTTTTTTCTCATTTGTATGTTAAATGCTGATATGAAGGCTGTCAGAAGAATAGTTTATCCTGACAAAGCAGAGTATGTGTGAGGAAATCCTGAAGAAAAAGTCACTAAAGGGCATCCTTTGTTTTTACAAAATTGTCATTGGTTTGTGTAGAGCATAATCTCAATAAAAAATTTAATCTTTTTTTCTTTAAAATACACTCTTTAATCAGACACAAAAGAAGGTGTAGTAATATACCGTATTTTCCGGACTATAAGTCGCGTTTTTTTTCATAGATTGAATGTCCCTGCGACTTATACTCCAGTGCGACTTATATACGAATTTTTAATGAGATGAGATATGAACCGTAAGTCTAGAGTGCCCTCTTATGGTGATCTATACAATTACTTTATTTACTTTAGTTATTCAGAAGTGACACAGAGGACGAAGAATTTAAGGGATTTAGTGATATGGAGTGAGATTGCGTGCAATTAATTACAGTAAAGATACAAAGTTGATGAGTTCTTGAGGCTATAGTTAAATAAAACTGTTATGTTATATAAATGCTACACCTTTTCGTTTTTTTCATGATGCTAATATGTGAATATGTGTTGACACATTTTCAGCCTGTTTTCTATTCACTTATGAATGTTATAACTTACCTTCCAGGATGATGTAATATCGTTTTTTTCCAACCAGTTTGTAAAATAAATTACTTGAAAAAAATGCGACTTATACTCCAGTGCGACTTATGTATGGTTTTTTCTTCTTCATTATGCATTTTTTGGCCCCTGCGACTTATACTCCGGTGCGACTTATAGTCCGAAAAATACGGTAGTTGTAGTCCCTCAGTCGAGATCAATAAGAGTTTTGGAAAAGTCTCTTGAGTGCAGGAGGGGGAGGCTGAGGTGGGGCAATGGAGAGCTTTACGTAAGTTTTTCCTCAGGCTGTTGATGGAGAACAGTCAACAAAACTTCCAAAGTCAGATTTATTTTGACCTTTTCATATTGATTCTGTGCTTTTGTTCAACCAACCATAGTAACCTGAATAAACCGAACAGACAGGATTTCACTCTTTCTAACCGCAGTGACAGACTTCTTGTTTATTTGATATTTTTGTCATGAATTTGTTGCTGTAAATTTAAGAAATTGCTTAGAAATCTGTAAACCAGTATGTAGTTTAGAAACAAACTATTACACTGCACATGCCTCTTAAGGCATTGGTCGAAACAGCGAATAGTAGATTTGAAATGAATATGCAAACGGTTGAGACGGCACAGACTGTCTGGAAAAAGAAAATCTTCATAAAACAGATGGCAGCTAAAGAGAGGGGAGGAGGGAATACAAATGACAAATTACCCCACCAAGAGCCATCAGTGAATGAGCCCGTCTCCCCAGAGACTTTTCCAATGATTTTTTCCTCTCCTGTCAAACTTGATCTTGATCCAGGTAATTATCAGTTTACAACATTTACAAGTCTGAAGAGTTTTTGGGCAAACAAGCTCAAACTCTGTTTTTTTTTTTTCTAGAAAACAGGACATAAAAATACTTTTGAGCTCTTTTACAGTTTTTTATCTAAACAGGTAATTAGAACTGTATCATATTTAATTTAAGAAAATAAAGAACTGCTGCAGTCTACTGGTTCTTGCTCAACACATGCATTCAGTCACCATGATCCCTACTGGGGCCAAGTTTAATTGTCTTTCAACAAAACGTATCCTGGATTTTTTTTACTTTAGTGACAGGAAGTGACAACCTATGAACAAAAATAAAAAGTTTAAGGCCCACTTACGAGAACGTAATGCTTTATAAAGCTTTTTTTATTTGTTTAATTACATTTAAGACTTTTAAAAGATCTACAGTCACCCTGTGAAAGCATTGTTTAGTAATATTTGAACGTATATATTGAATAACAAAACAACACGATGACTTGAGGTGGGTAGAGTATCCAAAAATGAAACTCAATAAGAATAATTTTAATTTAAAATAAGTAAAACATAGTCATCCAAATACTAACTTAAAAGTAACTGGTAAAAAGCAACCTTAAGTACTACCAGTTTGATTTATAATCAAAAGCTGAATCAAGTAAACCCCAAAACAGTCATTTTTGAACTTTTCTGTAATGGGAACCTGTTGCCACAGATCACAGAGCATGAGTTAGGTTGACTGTCGTCCGTGAATTATGTGGCGTGCTGATTCTGCAGCAGCCACACCCATAACACACGCAGTGACATTAATTACCACCATTGGTCTCCCAGCCCCCATCACTTTACCATCACCACCAAACATGCCTCCACAACATGAACCCCAACCCCCATGACACGCTGATAGGAACCTAGTTGCTATAGCAACAGGAGGCAGTTGCTTGGGCGACTAATGTGAAGAGAGGTGACTGTGGAAACAATAGATGTTTAGAGAGTTGGTGGGGGGGTGCAGGGGAAGGCGCCGAAGGAGATCCAGCCCAGCTATAAATAGACCTCACTAAGGGCGATTGGTCTGTCTGCGTCTCCCATGTCTTTCCAAGACCACACCTGTGATCCTTTTAAGATCTTGTCTGCATTTAGATCACATCAGAGGAATGTTTCACAGTTTACTGTATTTTGAGTTTGTCTCGCAATCCCACATCTGATTCAGCTCATAAACAACCCAGCGTGAAATGGAATGCACACTTTTTGTACATCTTAATGGAGCAGATGGTGAATGTCCTCGTCAGCAAATCTTAAAGCTCTCTTTGGTTTAACTTGGATTAAAAAACAATGCACATTTACTCAAAGTACTTTTTGGATATACACTTATTTCATAGCTTTAAACCCAATTTATTTTTGACAAATTTTGCAAAACTAAAGGATAAACCAGTTAATTTTCATGCTACGTTCACACCAGCCTCAGCATTGCTTGTTCAATGGACCACTTCTAGAGGTGTGTATTGGCAAGAGTCTGTTGATACCATGCATATCACGATATACGTCTCGCTATACAATACTAATGACGATATAGTCCAAGATTGTACCAGAGCGATTTTTCTTCTTTTTTTTTTTTTTTTCAAAGAGTGCAACTTAAAAGAAAAACTAAGTCACACTAAGTAGTTCGTGTCTCATAACAACAAAAACCATTAGGCTGACTGAATCAATGAGACTGAACATTAAGCCTCTTCAACTGGGAGTATATGCACTAGTATCAGGTAGCGAGAGTCCAGTGTGAACACCATATGCTAGCATTAGAATTCACAAGCTAAAGAACCTCCGTTTTTTTGTGTCAAGGATAATACCTCAGTGACCATTATTGACTCTTTACTTATTTATTTGATAGTCTTCCTACAAGAGCTAAAAACGACTCACATCAAGCTCTTTTGTGGTGCAGCACATGGCTATAAAATAAACCAAAATAAGAATTTCTAGTCTGTTCCAAGTTTTTTTGTCCCATGTTGAATGATTTTAGACAAGTTGACGTTCGTGTCTTTGATGCTGACCTTCTTGTCAGCCTCTTTTTGACTCTGTCTTTTAAGGGAAATCCTGACAGCAGGTCGTTGCCCACAGTTACCAAAAGTTTTGGGATCATCACTGTTCAGATGACACACAACAACTTTGTGTTTGGATTGTTAAGTAAATTTGTAGCACAAACTTACTCTATACAACACACTTAATACAATGTCGTATTTATTTGTCCTCTACAATGTATATTGGTTAAAAAACAAAAGTCCTTAAATGGATGATTGAAGAAAAAATGATTTCTTATTGCAGTTTCCTATATCGCTGCTTAATAGTTTATCAGTTTTAACCGATTGGATTTAATTATAATGTACTTGTCAGAACTGTGAGTAGATTTTGTGACATATCCTCTTATACCTTCAGAGCCCATTTATCCTTTTTTATCTTTGGGCCACAGCTTTGACACTGTCTGTGTAGTTCAGCAGAACATTTGCTAAAATCCAATGGTTTTATATAACTGCATTTGTGTTGTGTGGGGAGGTCATCTGACAGCTTGTTTGTCGATTTTTGTCCTCATGGAGAGTTTGTGTCTGGATTTTTTTAGCCCCACTTCAAAAAAACCACACACCCAGGAAAAGTAGATATTTTGAAAAAGAAATACCTGTTGCAGGAGGTAGGTGTGATGACAGTACACCGACCTGAAGCCCGACAGCTACAACATCTGCTTTAACTATCAGTCTTTAACTAGCAGCCACCTGGGTGTAGGCGGATGTGTTAGAAGCGACAGAGACAGTGGGGCATTGTTGCTGGGAGGTTTGGGTTGCAGCTAGCTGCTGTTGATTCAACTGTACGTTGATTGAGCCGGTTGGCATTTTGGTTGTGACATGCCCTCCAAAACCGGTGACAGGCTGCCTTTAAGAAGTGTCCAAACATGTCGGCATCAGCAAGATCTGCTTCAAGCTGAGGAGGACTTAAGGAACGAATTATCTAAACAAGGACTTCATTGACAAGTTGAGAGTTGTATTGGATGTATAACACCTCATAATCGATTTAAAGTACCAATCTCAAGTGATTGTTGAAAATGAACAAAAGTTCAGGCTGACTTTCACTAACAGTTTTCACCCAGTAGATAGGAGTAATTTACCCCACGATAGTTGTATTTTAGTAGTTTTATACATTTTTTTATTGACACACACCACCACCACCATAAATCTCACACTTCACTGAAGTCTTGTTGAGTCACTGAAATACCAAGGCAGATTGCGCTGTGATGAAAATGCCACTTCCCTGAAGCAAAGGTCTGCCGTGTCCTGGCTGCTGTCATAACAGCGAGCATGGCTGGTATTGTCCTAATGTTGTCACACATGAGCCTGGGACCAGAAACGTTCATGAGAAGTCTACGCCCACTCTGACATGACCACATGGACTACAAACTGAAACTTCAAATGCTTTTGTGTTTACAATTTTTGTAAAATAAGGCTATTATACCTCAATCCAAATGGTATTTTCCAAGATTAATATAATCAATTTATTTCATTTCCAAACAATTTTATAATAGTAAAGGCAACAACTTTGCTCAAATCCTCTGGTTGCATTGTTAGAACCTAAATCAAGTACTCGATTAGGTTGATCAGTTTTTACATGAATATATAAATAAAAAAAATGTATTTACTACTGATAGAAATCAGGCTGTTAAAACAATTTTTACTGTGAACGTTTTGGTCATAAACAGAATAATATTTCTTCATGGAATGGCGTCATAAAATTAACACCCTTTTTTGAATATATCTTTTAGCCCTAAACATCGTCCCATTAAGTAGTTTTTGGACTTGAATGATATGTCTGTAAATTGATAACCATTTATTAAAAACTTGTGCAACTTAAGAAAATAAGATTTAGAGCAAACTTTTCAACTCTTGGGCCACAAAGTGTTTTTTCAGAAGGGCCAAACCAGGAGCAGATGCGTGGCAAATTTTGGTAATCCACATTAAAATAAGAGAAAGAAATAACATATAATCTGGATAAAAACATACTTTAATCTTGATTGAAAACAAATGTATTTTTTTATGAAACAGAACATATTGGAGTTCTGTTCGGACTGTGGCTTTTTTCTCTCATTTTAGTGCCAATTGCACCAGTGGGTTAATGTCCATAAGAGGAAATTGCAAACTTAGAGAAATGCTGCATTCATGTGCTGTTTGATTTATTGAAAAAATGCCTTTCCAACACACAAGCACGTCAGGAAAGCAAGATATGTTCTGACACCACATGAAAAAAGGTCAATGGATCCGTAGTCCATCATCCAGGGCAGGGTTCTCAAACTGGCGGGCCATTAGCGCCCCCAAGTCGATATTTTGAAGCCCCCGTCTTAATATGAAAGTTCAATGTCTACTATTTTCTGCATGTAACGTTCTTTGATGATAGCTTTGTATTTGCTTTAAGATGTTTCAGCTTGATCAATGCTTAAAACTTGCCGTTGGATCTGGTCCTCAGAAAAGTCCTCAGCAACAGCTACTTGCGTCGTTAGCTCCTGTCGTTTTACAGGACATGCAGAAGATATTGCATAATCCTTGTGCTATCCTAGGCATGTTTACCTTAAAAGTGGGGTCATCTGGACCCCACAAGACAGCACTCTAAACTTTTTTTTTAAGGATTTCTGATCTTTTCTGGTGGCAGACATATAATCCTGTCCACCTTTGTCATGGGAGGAATCACACATTAATATAAGGATGGGGTCATCTGGACCCTATAAAAAAGCACAAGGGTTAATAATACATAGACATGAACAAATGTTCAATAAACTTGTTCAGTAGACATAGACAATGGACCAAAGACACAAAAACATATTTTTGGCACAAATGGAACCCCATGCGGCCCTGCCTCGGTGGCCCCAAAGTAAATTGATTTTGAGACCCCTGATCTATAGGGACCCACCAGAATTACTGGCTGGATAAAACCGTGATAAGGATTATCATTATAATTTATTCTAGTTAAACAGGCCAGATTACATAGTTTGACAGGCCATATGTGGCCCCTGGGCCGTAGTTTGCCAATCCCTGGTTTAGAGAATGAAACTGATTTTTAATAAGAAGTCAAACTGAAAACCTTTTAAATTTTATTTACCTTAAAAAACACATTAGTGGGATGGATTTTTACTGCAGGCATCAGCATGTCCGTCTCTCCTAATGTTACTTGGGTTACATTCAACATGACATATGATTACTCAGGACCATATATCCCGTGGTGTTCCTATAGAGTCCAGAAGGTAGCATTGTTGGGTGTAGTTTAACCCAGCTGACCTGAAGCGGTGTGTCAAGGTCTCTTTTCATGATGCGTTTGGCCCCTTATATGTCCATAGCTGTGTCCCTTCAACCCATCTTCTTCCCCTTCACATTGAGTGCTCACAATGCTGAGACATGAACATGCTTGACTGACCTTCCTGTCACCACTCGTGAACTATACAGATATGGCCACAAACTCTGGTATTTGTTTTACCAGATTTTTCTTTACTTCTAAATATATTTGAGCAAAAGGTGTGAGTTTTATTTCTTAGGTTTGCAACTAAAATCTGTTGCATTTTGCAGCAACAGCAGGCACAAAAACAAACCTCCATTCATCTGAGTGAGGTATAGTGGTTTCAGTGTCACATTTCTTACAGGAAATCTGTGCTTTAGTGTGAAAGCTGCTGGATTTCTTATTTTTACAGGAAATAGAACAAAAGAGTAAAAAAAAGGGAAAGAAAAAGACTGATGGGGAGGGGCTTTTTCACTCCACCATGATGGGTGGGATCAAAACCAGCTTGTAGCCAATTGACATCCACAACTGGATCACATGGTGCTTGCACTGAGCAGTAAGAGAAGCAGGCAGTGAGGGAGAAAGGGGACGAGCTGCACTCTCAGCTCAGCTTCAGTGTGTAATGAGGCTCAGACCAGAGACACATCCACACACATACAGATCGAAGCACACCTGGGTGACTGAACGCAACAGACTGGCGAAGAAGACAGCAGCAGACCAGCAGCCAATTGACTTTTGCACCTGAAGCCTGAGACAGACAAGACAAAGAAAGGTTGAAGTCCAACAGGAAGGCATGTCTTCTCTCTCTGACCAGCAGGCTGCTTCTCCTTTCTCAGAGTACAATGAGCTTTGCAAGGTACCACCCGCCATGCCGGCTCAAACCTGGGATTGGCAGCCCCCTTCGAGCATAGACATGGACACTTCAGAAGGACTGGTGGTGGCCAGTAGACCTCTGGCTTCAGGTGGACTCACAGATGAAGACAAACTGTGCCTGTTTGAGCAGCCGGGCCAGGATGGCATGGATGTGAAGCTGAAGGTGCCAGGCAAAGGTGGCGGCATCCCCGGCAGCAGCTCTATGGGTAATGCCTCACTGGGCAGTGCAGGGGAGAGTCCAGACAGTCCTCCGTCCTCCTCCCCGTCTCCTTCCCCTGCTTCCCCAGGGAGGCTTCCCTCTGCTCTCAGCTTCAGCAGCAAAGAGACGCTGCCGCCTGTTCCTGGATCTCCTGTGCACCATGTGGAGCTGTCGTTATCTACCAATGCAGCTCATTTGCCCTCGATGGAGGTCTCTCCTGACAGAGATTCTTCAGCAAACCAATCAGGGTTTACTGATTCCAGCCCAAAAGTGGCCATGCCTCAGGTGGCTCCAAACTGCTGTGTCACAGGAACTGTTAACCTGAAGATGGCGGACGGTTTGACCAGAGATGCGGTTTTTCAGGGGGATGAAGACTTGGCTCAGGGCTCCTTGGGGGACAACAGTGAGGAGGATGAAGTAAATGAGGAAGCGTTAGAGCCTCGCTTCATGGGCCAGGCTCAGCAGCAGAGAAAGGCAATGAGGAGAGCAATGTCTGAATGTTCCCACCTTTCAGTACCCTACAGTCAAGAGCTGCCCGATAAGTTCCCTACTGAAGACACAGAGCTGGAGCAGACAACCACGGGGGGCCCTCGGCGTCCACCTCACTCCATGAAGCGCTCACTGACTGTTGCAGAAGATCAGCCCCCCACACCACCACCCGTGCTTTTAGCAGCTGGTGCCACCCACACTGATCTGCGGCAAACCCCGTCCGAACCCAAGCTCCACCTCTCCCCATTTTCACCACCCGCCATTCCCGCTTCACCTGTCGATGCACCAATGGACCGCCTTGTGGCAGAGATGGAGCTCGATAATGTAGTGCTTCCAGTTCCTCTCAACCCGAACGTGGACTCCAACTCTGCTGAGGCCATGAATGCAGAAGAGGCTTATCTTAAGTGTGATGAAGATGCTCAGTGTTACATGAATCAGGTGGAGAACCAACAAATCACAGTTGGAAGTGAGGACTTATCTACAGAGACGAGGGAAAATAATGATGGAGAACTTCCCACTGAAGATGACTCCAGTAGAGGTTTGACCTCGAGCCTTAACCCTTTCACCACAATGGATGGTAAGTGGGGGCCCCTCCTCGGGTTCAACACTCCAACTAGGGGGCTATTGAGGGCAAACTTTAATGTGTGATACATCAAACAAGCTTTGGGTTTAGCTTTGTCTGTACTTTATTTCCTGTTTACCAGGGACTCAAAATATCAAAAGACATTTTGATAAAATGAACAAATTCATCACCAAAGTAATTTGTAACCATGAAAATACCAAGAAAATTACCAACTAAAAATACAGCTAGACATGGTGCAGTATACAGTGCAGTATATAAAAGTATATAGAGTACTGATACAAGGTTTCTTAACAGCAAATGCTTTGATATTTTGTAATTGTAGTCCTCATCTTCTTGTATGTCAAATGTTTTAATGCAACAAAAATAGTTTTATAGTGTAGATGTGCAACATGTTGGTTGTTGTGATTTTATTAGTACACTTTCAACAGTGTATTTTAAGACCAGGAGTTTGTTATAAGTCATCCAGCAGCTGAACTTAAGGTTATCCTTACAGTAGTCATTATAAATGATGGAGACTGTTGGTTAACTCTATGTACGTATCTATTCTGGGTTAATCAGAGGTAACCCTCCATGCTCTGAATGAGATCTAAAACAAATGAAGAGAAGACACTGTAAGCAGGTCATTACTGAATGTTAGCCATCTCGCAGTGAAGTCGAGTCTCCGATTCATTACTCCTCTCCAATGAGAGCAGTCTGTCGTACTGTTTTTCTGTTCTCTGGGATGCTTGTTTTCATCGCCCCTAACAAAGCTGAGTGTGGCAGACACTGCAGTCTGGCCACTGGAGAATTAAAGGGGCAGAAAGGTTTCCTGATGCTCTGAGGTCCAGATGGGAACAAAGGAGTGTTTATCCCAGATTTGTTGGGTTTCCTATAGAAATGATATCACTCAAAAATCACATTATACCTCTGCTTACTTTTTAGTCTGTCTTTTTGGAAGTTCTTGGGGCCTCTAAGAAGATTTTGAACAGAAAACTTAGAAGATAGAGATATGGTTAAGATGAAGACAGACTTAAATTGAATGACTCTGTGATAGTAATTAATTTGTTCATGATTAACTGGAATCATGTTCTAAATATAAGCTGCAATGGGAACACATTCTCATCCCCAAGTCATCACATACTGACGTTTGGCTAAGGCCCCTTCCACATCCCTTTTTCACGTTTTGGGTCTCCCCAACTCATTGTTTTTTGATGTGCTGGCTTTTTCTAAAATTAAGGGTCTGCAACCCTCAGGATGCGTTACCAACTGGTCCTTGAAATGCGTCCGGTACCCTAACCATAACCCAGTACTGGTTCACATCCAGTACGCCGTCTGGTCCGATGTCGGGTTAGTCTGGTTGGTACCCAAACCTTAATTTTAACACAGTACTGGTTCACGTTCGGTTCGCCCCCGGTACTGCATCTGGTCAGGTTAGGGTACCAGTAGTGGGTTTGGGTATCGGTGTGCTACATGTCACGGCACTTGACCGGTTTTGGTTTGTGGCCCGGAGGTTGGGGCCAGCACGTCATAAAACGAGGAGTTGGGGACTCCCTAATTCCCAAAACGTGACGCAAAGGAGTCCTTAACCAAACGTCAATATGTGACGACTTAGAAGATGCAAGATTAAGCTTCTGTGTCTTAACGAATTAGGACTATAGACAATACAGAGGGATAAAACGTATTCTAGTGATCAATTCTATAATATTTTGCTATTTCGAAATGGGATAGAGATCAGTAATGCTCATTTGAGGAAAACTTCAAATGTGAGAGATATTAAAGTAAAAAAATAAATATTCAGGAAATTACCTTGTATGATTGTTTTTTTTTAAGTAGCTAATTGCATAATGGTTCAGAAAAAAAGTGTTTACCTTCTACAATCAACATATATACCAGTGAAGAAGCTCTTGTATCCGCCACTGGTCACCTGTATGAGAGTCACTTGTTTGAACTGGTTATCTGTATAATAGACACCTGCCCACCCCTCTAACCAGTCAGACCGCAACCTCTCTACCATGTCCAAGACCAAAGAACTGTCGAAGGACACTAGGGACAAGATTGTAGACGTGAACAAAACTGGGAAGAAACAATCTACAATAAACAAGAGACTTGATGAGAAGAAATTAACCGTTGGATCAGTTATTAGAAAATGGAAGAAGTACAAGATTGCTGACCCTCTCTCTCCACTTGGAACTCTATGAAATATCCACCTGGTGAATTAGAGATGATATTATTGAGGGAACACTCCAGAACTACATGTAGGAACTGGTTAATGACCTGAAGAGAGTTTGGATCACTGTAACAAAGATGACCATTTTCTGCTGATGTGAAGTTCTCCAAAGACCATCTGGATGATCCAGAAGAGGATTAAGAGAATGTCATGTGGTCAGATGAAACTAAAACGGAACTCTTTGGTATAGCAGACATTCATAGTGTTTGGGAGGGGAAGAATGTTAAGCAGGATCCCCCAAAAACCATACGCACTGTGAAGCATGGAGGTGGAAGCATCATGATTTGGGCAGCTTTACTGCAAAGGGGGCAGGACAGCTGATTCCTATTAAGTAAAGGGTGAATGGGGTCATTTATGGTGAGGTCTGTGACTGCCAGTAAACTGCGAAAAAACACATTTGTAGTCCACCTTTACAAACCAAACAAGAAGTTAGTAGTTTGTAAAGCTGCTGCTTGACAAAAGGAGACAATAGAATTTTGAAAACTTTAAAAACATATTTTTTAACATAAATATGAATAATAAAAAGGTGGGAATATTATTCCAGAATAATAATTAAATAAGTTAGAAATAAGCGGAAGAAAACATCGGGACATTAATAAAAATAAGAATAAAATGATCTGGAGGGCCGGATCCTTGACTTTAACACGTGCTTTAGACAGACCAAATGTAAAAAGTATTTTACAGATTCCCAAAAAAATGAACATATACTTTCAGGGAGAACTAATTTCCACACAGAAGACTTTTGTTGGCTAAAGAGAAGAAAAACTTGTTATTCGTGAACAAGAAGTCATTTCAGTAAAGTTTGTTAAAGTTGTAAATGGTTGTGTATCTATACGAAAAGAACAGTGGTGTTCAGATACTCTTGAACATTTTGGGGAAATTGTAACAATTGATATAAAATAAGATACAAATTATGATAGTTTTTCAACATGTTGATACGTATTGATTTGAAAATATTTTTTGCTTTATGATAACATCATTATTTATACAACTGAAGTTCCTCAATCAAATAAGGTAATAAAATGAGAAAAAGCTGCATGAAAAATGACTTGCATTAACATGCATCTTCAGCTCAGTGACAGAACAGTGTGATGAGTGCGTAGCTCAATACTGACAGGTCAATGTTGGTATTGTAAGCGATGTAATTGATCGGGGTAATGGACTGCATTTATTCTGCACTTATCTGGCCTTATCGTTCAAAGTGTTTTTGCTCTGCAGTCATCCAGAGTCTACAAATTGCTTCTCACAAACAGAAGGACACGCTGACATAGACAAAAAGATCACCTGAGGATCAGTTTACAGATCACTATTCTACGTCCCTGCTTTCCCTTTACAATTAAACAATGATGTTTAAGGAAAGGTGTCAAAAGTTTGATTAACCTCTTGAGATTCTGTGTGGAGACAAATGGCCTCCAAACCAAAAGCCCAGGTCTCAGGAGGCCCCGGCTATGACCATGTAGTCATGGACTATCCAAGAATTTACTACACCAAAAAAAATGTCCCGAATTACAAAAGAACGTTCACTCGTTTTGATTTACCTCTTTTTTTTTTGTTTTAAAAACTGAGTGTATCACTTGTACAGACAGAAACATGAGTGCGTGCTCTACTTTGCTTCAGCTCTTCTAACCGACATCATTGATTCTGCCGGGAAATGCCTCCCATCACCCCCCCATCGTCTAACAGTGATCAATGTTTCCAATCATAAACTGTCAATAGTGCATGCCCTTTTGTAATGGCCTGCATGGTCAGAGTGCTTTGTTCATATCAGCCGATGAGAAGGCAGCACTATAGTTCTACAAACAAAGACATTTTGATGTGGAGAAAGATGGAGGGATTATGTCCTCTGTTCCTGCTTCCGCCCCTTCTATTTGACACTTTACTATCATAAGTAGAAATAAAGGAAACTGACCAAGATGCATCGCGGAGTAGAGTCAAAGTGAAACTCAGAGTGATTTGAGAAGCACCTCCTGCTGGCTGCTTTAATGAATCCATTATGAGCTGGCTTTTCCCAGCTGTGACTGCAGATCAGATTACAAACTGAATTAAAAGATCACGCTGGTCTGCCGAGCCTTTCATTGTTTTCAGCGCAGACAATGAAGACTCCGCTCTACCTTTATGTCATGTGAAGCCACGTGAATCTAATCGCGAGGGTCCATGGTGGAGATGGTTCTGTATCTACATGGTCTTTCTCCTTATATGTTTATTTTTAAGTGTAGCTGATAATTAGACCAAAACTTAATTTACAATCAGGAGAAGGAGCTGTTCTCCAGTGTTTTTCAACATAATTTTGCCAAGATCGAATTTTTTCTTGATAAAAATCACAACACCAACTGAAAATTAAAAAAAAGTCTGTTTTTATATTCATTCCTAAAGAAGTCTAATGAATATTAGCGATGTAACGATTATTTTATTAATCAAAATATCCAACCAGATAGATCTGCCTGAGCCAAGTTGATAATTGAATTGGCCTATACCATTAAAAATTTGTATCAAAATGAAATAAATTGATAATCAATCATTTGGATTGAGACATAGTGGATTTATTTTAGAATCAAGTGTCATCACAGCGGACAACACACATGATGGCAGCAAGAAATGATCAATCCATCAGAGTAATGTGTGGACTGATGGACATGTTAGTGTTTTATAATGTTCTAATGTTGTTTTTTTTAATCATGAACAAGAAATCAACAACAAAAATTAAAAAATAAACTTTTTTTTTGCTGACAAGCTAGAAAAATAGTTGGCTCATAGTACGCCTAGTATGATGTAATAAAACAATAAATAACATATCTTTCTTAAACTTAGCACAAAATTTAGCATAATATTTAATACTTTAAACTTGGACCTAACGCTATGAATGCAACGATACACTTTCCCCAAAATTTGGTTCAGTGCTATAAACATACGGTACAGTTTTAAATCAAAGATTGTGGCATTCCTAATCCTGAAACCATGAAAACACTGTTTTAGATTAATTTATTTTAATTCTGACTTAGTTCTCAACTAGTTTTGACCTAATGTCTGCACAGATGGAGGATGTCAAAATCACAGAATAATAAACAGTTTGGAAAACTGTCTTTACCATGGACAGATGCTGTCGTGAGTGTAGCTGTGGATCTAAAACCTAAAGAGTCTGAATAATCAAGTAAACTTTAGAATCAATTTTTGATTCTGTGGATCAAAAAACAATTAGAGATCCAGTCTTGCTATCAAGTCTTTGCGAAGTGTTAATTAGGTAGTAGATGCTGAGATGTTGTGTTCTGTGTTCGTACCTGGTCATTGTGACATTTCTAAGGTTTTTCTTATTATTGTAGCAAAATGCTACTAAAATTCACAAGTTATGGTTGGCTAAGTTAGCCTAATGTTAGCCTTTATCGCTGCCAGATCTGCTTTTTTTTACTATCAAAATGTGCTCTGTTTGTTAAGTACTTTCCATGAGAATCAAGGAAACTAGAAGCATCAAAACAAGTTTTGTAAACTAGGAAAACATGAGGCAGTACTACACAAAGTAAATGATGTTTTAAGCGTCGTGTACAACAGAAAACCAGTTGGAGGTTTGAATAATCCGGTATAGATCTCTTAGGTAATTCTGATTTCATTTTGGTTAATTGGGTTTACCAATATCTGGTAGAGATAAACTACAAATATTAAAATATACTGTTTAGCTGTTTGCTTTTTTTTAATCTGCCGACATTACACTATTTACTACTACTTTTTCTGTATTGAGATGATCCAATATGGTGCATGTATTTTATTTTGAAAGGAAGTCTGTCAAAAGTTATAAACAGTGTCATATTTTGAAAAAAAAAGTCGGTTTTCTTATTTCTCAGTTTTTATTGTCATAGTGCTAAAAAAAATAACAGTTTCTATTTATCACGATAGTAAGAATAACATAAACACAAATCTTGTTTTTCTAAAGGGTGAAGTCAGACTTTCTGGATTGATCAATGAGAAATTCACCCAAACAGGTCTTTAAGTGTTGAAGGCTGCAGACTGCTGGCTTCTATCTCAGTGCTATAAATTGATGAATTTAGTTTTTATAAAGGACTGCACAAAGTCATGATACTTTGAAGGACTCTGCTGTTAAAGGGACAGACCACAGGGAGCCTGAAGTCAAGTTTCTTTATGTGTTTGTTGGTCATGATGCAGTCAGGAAGAAAAAACCTCTTTCCACTTGTTTTAGAGTCGCCATATTCACACATGTCCTCCGTCTTTGTTTACAGTAAAGCCGGAAAAAATGGAGATGGAAGAAGAAAAAGCGGAGAAGAACGGGGATGTGAAGAAGGTGGAGCCGTCTGACCAAGTAGATGCAGCCGAACAGAAAAAGGACAAAGTGGAAGTCGTAACTAGTGAGACTCCAGCCAAAATGGAGAAAGAAGAGAAGGTTGAACAGGTGAAAGAGGAGAAACAATTAGACAAACATACAGAGAAAGAAGCCGAACGAGTGGATGAGAAGAAAGAGACGGCAAGTGTTAAAGAGAATGAAACCGAGAAAGTAGAGGCTGTTCAGGAGAAGCAAGAGAAGGCAGAAGAAGCTGCAGTCAAAGTGGACGAGGTGGAGAAAACCCCTCAAAAGCCCGAGGAGGTCGACAGAGAGAAGAAAACAGAAGAAAAAGCTTTGGAGAACAAAGCAGAAGTGGAGAACCACACTACTGAGAAGGAGCAGAAAACAGAAGAGAAAGAGCTGAAAAGAGAGGAGAAGGAACATAGAGAGGAGTACATCGAGCTTCCCAGCAAGGCTGATGACGTCTCTGATAAAACTGAGAAGATGGATGTTACCGAGACAAAAATGACGACCGAGATAGAGGACACCAAGAAGGAAAAGACAGACACTGAAGCGACCGAGAAGGAAGCTCCAGCAAGCGAACCTTCGGAGAAGCCTGAAGTAAAAGTGCCGCAGACGGAGGAGAAGAAGGAGAAGCAAGAAAAAATCCCGGCGGAGAAAAAAGAGGAGAAAAAGCCCGTCAAATCGGAAGGAGAAAAGAATAAAAAACCATCAAAACCTGCAGCAGGTGGAAGCAGTGCAGCCCACAGCAAAGACAGCGCCGACAAGAAGACCAAGGTACACACACACACCGCCACAACAGTTTCTACTCTAAGCACCACCTCTTTACCCACAATGCCTTGTTCTATCAGCCTCATTTTCATCATTTAAATCATTGCTGAAGAAAAATGTGGTTTTCAGGAGTCAGTTAGAAAAACAGTCATCATCTACATCCTCATAGTTTTACCTTTTTTTGTTTTTATTTTCAGTCATGAACTCATTTGAGACCCACTTTTCCTTTCAGAAACTACCATATTTTTTGGACTATAAGTTGCTCCGGAGTATAAGTCACATAAATAAAAAAACATAATAAGGAAAAAATCCTATGTAAGTCGCAATTTTGGGAGAAAAGCGCAACACGTCAAAACAACTCCGTCAAGCCCGGCATGGTGCTGCGTTATCACAAATCACACGATAAAATATACGTCCCCTGCCTCTCTTTCAACGCGGGTCAAATTTGCTGCTCGATTCTTGTCCTAAGATGTGTTCATAAACTCGACCCACCAGACGTGTGTGGGAGAAACTCCAGTCCAAAACACACCTTAGGTCGTGGGCCGAACGAGATAAACATTTATAGAACTCACTGAAACATTTTTAATACGTTAAAAATGTAACTTTTTAATGCAGACTGAACCTCGGTACATGGCCAGTATCCGTACCCTAACCCGAGCCTGGTTCACGTCTGGTACCGCGTCCGGAACTGTGTTCAGAACCGGTACTGCCTCAGGAGCCGGTACTGATCCACATCCGGTACATGGTTAAGGTACATCATAAAGTTTAGGCGGAGATGCCATGTTTGTATCAGATGGCACCTCCTCTCCTGCTCAGTATCAAATACACAGCTATAATGCCCTCTAGTGGTTGTTAGAGGGAAGCAACCTTTAAATTAAATACCATAAATATAACTCGCTCCTGAGTAAGTCGTACCTCATCCAAACTTATACTCCAAAAAAATACGGATAATTTTACATTATTTTTTGGTTTCATCATTTTTGGTTTAGTTACTGTCTATGGTTTTGATCCCATCATCTCCTGTTTTACCTTTGTTGTTGTTGTTGTTGTTGTTTTTTTTTCCACCTTTCGTTCTCCATCTGTTCTGCCCTCCTGGTTCTGGTTTGGTATCTCAGCCTACCGCCGGGTTAACCAAACCAGGCACCGCCAGCAAAACGAGGCCGAACTCTGCGGCCGCCGGCGTTTCTCTCACAGCCAGTAAGCGTCCCACTCCTCCCCTCACCACCAGTACCTCAGACAAAAAAACAGCAGCACCTAAGACTACATCCAGCACCCTTGCTGGGCCCAAGCGGCCCGCAGTCTCTTCCATCAGTCGCCCTTCATCCTCCACCACATCGCGAGATCTTAAGTCTAAGGTAGGTGTAAGAGTCCACGGATCCATAAAATATTTTTTAATCATGTTCTCTTAAGCTACAGACACACCGGACATTTCATGTGCATTCTTGAACACCCATGATGTTCACACTGGACAAGCAGGGAAGGGCTTTTTCTTCTTCTTTTTCTACTGTTTACTAGCGAATGTCCGCCTCCTACAGTTGCAAGAGGCTTTTTCTTCCACCGCTCTGTTTTGATGTATCAAAGACTTAGTGTCATAGAATTCTAGCTGAACACAAACGGCTATTATTACTATATTATTAATATATGGGTCTTTAGTGAATGAAAATGGACATCATCAATATGTCACTACAGAATCAGAGACCGTGATTGGTCAAATTTCCAACCTGGTTAAACTTTCAACGCATGTTCAATTGTGTTTTGTAAGTAGATCCTAAAGCGGTTTTAAAAATGTGAATGAACTCCCAAGTCGTTACATGTTGATGTTTGGTTAATGACCCCTCCACGTCACTTTGTGACGTTTTGGGTGTCTCCAACTTTTCTTTTTTTGGCGTGCTGGCTGTTCTAATTAAATCACCAACCTCTGGGTAGCAAACCAGAACCAGTCCAGCACTAGGACTTGGAGGCCACCTGAACCATAGCCCATTAGTGGTACTCTAACGCGGTACCGGTTTGGATTCGACACCGTGTCCAGTGCCGGTTTAGGCTACTGATATGGTTATGGGTGCTGCTACTGGACGCGTACCGATACTGGACCGGTTCCGGTTTGCAGCCCGCAAATGGTGCTGAAACTGGGTTTGGGTACTGATACCGGTCCCGAGGACTAGTCCATGTCCGGCACTGTGTTCGGTACCGCGTCCCAACAATTGCGGACCCTTGATTCTACAAACAGCCAGCACGTCCAAAAACGACGATTTGGGAACACCCAAAGCATCAAACAGTGACCCGGAGGGGTCCTTAGCCAAACGTCAATATGTGGCGAGCTGGAAGTGAGGATGCGTTGGGTGAAGATGTTTTGGGAGAGTAGCGACAGAGCTAAACCTTCATTTAGTCTGTTACCATGGACTGTCCTCTAGACCTTTCCAGCTTCATGGCTGCCAGCAGTTCTTTGGTCCTTCTTGAAAGACTTGGGTTATGTCTGAATTCCCACCCTAATCCCTAACTACTAAAAAACTATATAATGCAGGACTATATAGTGTCCTGGATTTCAAAAGCAATTCAGACATTATGCTCAATACTTTACTCTCGTTTTGTTAAACGCCGGATATGACGTCACCGATTTCACCAAGTGAAAATTGAATCAATACAAAAGTTTTATGACGTATATTTGTGACTCTACTGTGTTCTGATGATAAAAATGTGGATGGTTTATTAGTAAAATGCATTTAAACAATGTTTTTCATCACAAAAATTGTTCGACCGCAATGCATTGTGACCTGTATTCACTAATGTAGTGAGCATTGATGTGCGCTAGTTTTTTGCAAAGACTCTCGATTTTGGAATTGTAGATTCAGACACTAGATAATGGCAAACGCACTCTATGGAGAGTAGGGGAAGAATTCTGATATAGCTATGGTATGTGTCAGCTTGATGCTTCTTGGTAGCAGCAAACCTAAGACTGTTGTGTGTTTCTAGAGCAGGACAGTTTCAGCAAACGCATCCAATCTCATCATATTGGTCGGGTTCCAGGTTGGCTGACTTCTAGTTCCATTTATCTCTTAAAGCAGTCATTAGTCTGAGGCTTCAAATCCTTGTTTTTCTTTACAAATAATCTTTTCTTTAGGTAAAATGTCTTCAGCATTTTAAGGTAAACAGACTTCATGTTTCTATTGATGTGACTCAGATTCATGCAGAAATCCAAGAATCCACAAATATTTTATTACACCTGTACATGATTAAAGAATAAACGAGGATAATATTCAGTGGTTTCATGTTTTTCAGAGGTTTCACAGCTTTAGACTCTTTGTGTGAAACAGTGTTAATCACTGAAGGAGCTGCTCGAAAACTTATTGACATCCTGTTATTTAAGAGTATTTTAGATATTTAGCTTTTCAGCAAAGCAAGAATTCCTATTAAGTTTTTTTACTTTATTTTTTATTTATTTTTTTCCATATTGTTGTCATTTAACTTTACGTTTACTGGGTCAAAAACTGAATTAGACTCAAACCGTTCAGTTCTATTCTCCACTTTGTGGCTTTTCCCTTATGCCCTCACTGTCGCCCTCTTGTGGAGGCTTTTTCCTCACAATCAATTAAAAAAAAGACTGTTGGGACATTTGCCTCCCCTCATTTACAGGGAGGGGTGGTCATTGTGCGTCATACTTTCCATATTAATGATCTCTTTTTTTTTTTTTGTTTGTATTGTTTTTGCAGCCCCCACAGCCAACCACAGAGAAGCGCCCTCCAGTGGCTAAACCCAGCACTGCTACCTCAAGTAAAAACGGCCCCAGCGCTGCCACCAAAAACGGAACCACAGCAGCCAGTAGAACCACTACAACAGCCCGCACGGCCGCGTCTACCCGCACGACGCCGAGCGCCACCGCCGCCAAAAAACCTCTGGGTACAAACACTTTGTCTCTTTGTGAGTGGCATGTAGAAGGCCTCTTTCATTTATGCGCGCCTTTAAATCTGTGCTTCAGGCTCTAAAGCTGCAGAAAGCAAACCAGGAGACGAGAAGAAACCTGGCAGTCTGAAGACTTCTACAGGTATCACACTTCAGTTCTGTTCGTTCTGGATTTGCTCCTGGATGAGGAATATTTCTAGTAATGTGTAGTTTGCTTTTGTGGATCATTAAAATGCTAGTTTGGTTACTAACCGTCAGCTAAAACTGTGATTTATTGAGTTTGTTCAGCTTGTCATGCTCTCATTATCCTGCAGCCTCGTCAGGATCCGCCGCGTCTGTCTGTACGCGCGGCGGCCGTCTTAAGGCGCCGCTTTAAAACCCTCAGCCAGCAGCCTGTGGATTACCGTCCTCTTTTTGAGAGTTTGCAGCTCTTGCTGATGCAGCTGCGGGTCGTCTAATCTGCCGGCGCTCGAACTGAAAGCCAAATTACTCTTAAGAAACATGAAGGCCAACGGAGGGGGGGTTCTCAATTAAACACTCCTTGAAGCAGCCAGAGATATTCCAGAGGCTTTCAGGGAGGATTGACGACCCAACATGTGATTCAGCACGGCTCAGCCCTGCGAGGAAAGAGCTGCTGTAGTGAACCCACAGATTTTAACCACAAAAAAGGTGCTGCCTCAATGCTGTTTGGCCCCGGTGCTTCACCTACACACACATGAAACTAACATGGAGCTCATATTACCACTTTTTAGTCCAAAAATCCTTCTGACCTGTTTTTGGAGTGGAATCAAATCTGGATAAAAGTCTGGATTTAGTGTCTGAATTTGAAATTGTGCAATTCTGAAGCCTCAAAGGAAGCATGAACTCTGCATGTCTCTTGACATACTTTTTAGATGTTTCACCATAATTGTTGACCAGTATTTCCGACAAAAAACAAAAGTGAAAAATATAACCTCTGTTTTATGCCTTTAACTCCTATAACAGTCCACTTAGGGCTTTTTTCTGTATTTGTCACCTAATCTCTCAAAATACGTTTAAGGAGTGAACTCTTTTGCCTCTTTTTCCAGAATAAGTTTAACCTCTAACATCGCTCAAGAAACTGTCATTTTGTTTAATGTTCTAAATCCTTAGATTGTTTTAAATGACAAAAAAACTAATTTGAATTTTCAGCCTGTTTACTAATAAAACCTACAGATCGCTTGGGCCGTTCTCTGTCCCTTGAATTTACCAGAATACATACACAACTTCCCTTTCCGGGTAAACTTTAGGAAATTTCAGCAAACGCGGCCAGGTAAAGTTTCAAAACTTCCACTTGCGGCTAGAGATATTTTCGGGCGCCATCTTGTGTGCAACCGGAGGCCCCTCAATGAAACTCTGACTAGAGATAGGAGGATATGAATCTAAAACAAATCCATATTGTCTATGTGATTCGCTTTTTTGCTAAAACAAATCATTTTATTTAAAGGAACAGATATGCAACTTAAAAAAATAAAACATAAATAAAACAGAGGTAATTGATACTAATAGTAAAAATTGAACTAAAGTTTTTCTGGTAAATCTAATCATCGACACCTTTTTGTACAAAAATGTTTCAGGAATAAAAAAAGAGAGGCAGAGAGCAGCTCCTCTTAGCAAAAACACGGGGTAATATCTTTACTTCATTAATTTCCCCACGCACACACACGTGCGAACGTGTGCACAGACACACACAAAACAGACAGACAAGCTCACGCGTGCGCACACAGATCAATGTAGTTGGCCGACTCTGAAGAGGACTCCGCTCCACGGCGCTTGGGCATCCAGTGTGAACCCGCGTTATTCTGTGTCTCCTCCTGTTTTCCAAACTCTTCTTCCTCTTTCGAATATCTGGCAGGAGTTCTGCTCTTGTTGGATGCATCAGCATATTTTTTTTTCACGCCAACAACTATTTTACTACAAAGATTCCCCAAAACATTGGTAAAAACGCAGCTAAAAATGATTTTTCCATCGACTCTGCTGATTCCTCGATGCTACAAAACTCGACACACCGTGAGAACCTCTGCAGCTACCGTGAAGTAGCATTATCAGTTTAGAGCTGCTTTTCTCAGCTGTATGAATCTGTTGGAATGATGTTAATACCTTTAACGATTGAATAGTTACGGTAGTTCAAACACAGTAATTCTCCATCACTAATGATGATGTTGAAACTTCATGTTTCCTCCAGCTGATTCTGCCAAACCCAAAACCACCACCACCACCACCCGCACCGCAGCCTCCACCTCTGCTGCCGCCCCTCGCACTCGACCCCCCGCAGCCAAACCGCCCGCACCCTCCTCCACCACGGGTGCAGCACAGGAGAAGAAGCCCCCGGTGCCCCGAGCCCCCCGCGCTCCCGCTTCAACCACCACGGCAGCCGCATCTAAGCCCGCCGCCCGGCCCGGCTCGGCGACAGCTCCTGACGTCCGCAACGCTCGCTCGAAGATCGGCTCCACGGACAACATGAAGCACCAGCCCGGCGGGGGGAAGGTAGGTCGCTCTCTGACCCCCAACCAGCACCACTCCACCTTAAGATGGGGAACACCGCCCTCTGGTGGTCTCTTTCTTACTGTTCTTTGCAAAAAGAAAAATGATCTTTTTTTAGCAGCAAATGCAACAATTTCTACAGTAAACATCCAAAAATCACATTTTATTTTAATTTTTCAAACCTACCTTTACGTTTTACTCTCTTGTTTGACTTTATCTGCTGAAGCCTCTCATGAACTCCTATTCAAAGTGTGGAACCTGGAAGGTTACATATGCAGAGGAATTCTGGGTACATTTTTCAGACAGGAAACAGAGGGGTCAGACCTTTAACCAACAAATATATACATATATTAAATTATATTAATGAAAGATGGATGTTAAACAACCTGGTGCTTCCGAATCCCGTACATACAACAAAAACAACAAAAAACCTCATTACATTTGTCTCCATTTCTGTTGTATTTTGTATTTTGTCTTTTTCCATCTTCCTCTTCCTTCTGTTTTATGATTTTATGTTTATGCTGCTGTTTGGCCACCTCCGTTTTTTTGGTTTTGTTTGAGTTGTCGTCATTGACCCCGGGTGGGCTTTTCTCTGCAGGTGTCTTCTGTCTCTCAGAGCAGGACCGCCACCTCCAAAGAAACCAACCTGAGCAAAGTGAGTCCCCTCCCACTCCCCGACATCTCCACATTTTCATTTTGCTCCCTTTTTGTTGGTCATCCTCCATCATAAGTTTATAAAAGGGTTGGAGGACAGCCGTGACTGTCGGGAGAACAGCTCTGATACACTCATGAAGAACACGGCGACACAAATGTGTGCGGGTCAACACTTGCTGGTGTTGTGTGAATTTTTTGGTCAAAATACAGCAAAATAAGTTTATTATTTAAAAGTACATTTGAGTTATTAGTTCCCCAACCCCCGGGTTGCAGAGCGGTACCGGTCTGTGGGACAGTTGGTACTGGACCGCAAAGAAAAAAAAATGCAAAACACATGTTTTTCCATTTTATTTGTAATCTTATCCTAAAGGAAGTTTTATTTTGAAAAACTACTGTATTCTTTCCACCACATTCTTGACGCATGTCCAAAATACATCTGCAGCTTTAGTAAATGGGTTGCATTGACTGCAAGATTAAACCCCTAATGAAGCAAAGTTAACAAAAACAAACGTACTTGTACAGTTTTTTGTTTTTTTTTGTCAGGAAAGAGTCAGAGAGGAAACCGAAAAGAAGTCTTTGACTTCAAAATAAAATAAATTTACATTTAACATACAAAAACCAGGAGTCTCTACTTCAAGTATAGATTTATTGTGACAGTTGATCCCACAATAATAATGCAGAATATTCATCCGGCTTTCTAATGTTATGATGATGTTGCTAATAAAGTTTTTCAAATGCCTGATTCAGGTTTATGATTAAGTAAATGCCAGTTTTAGTGATCTTTTTTTCCTGTTGTATTTATCTGTAGCCCCTTAAAAGTTAAAAGAGGCTAAAGTTTGATTTTGATATTTTAGCTTTTACTTTGACAGTTATGATGGGAAAATCTACATCACATTTGAATGGTTCCGACACAAAATCTACACTACAAATAACTTTACATTTAAAGCAGCTAAAGATATTTTACTGAGAATAAAGGTAAAGTTTAATCTCAAAAGTTAAGGTCCCACTCTAACCTACAGTTTTTATTTTTATGAGTCAAATGTAACTGAACTCTTTAAGATTGTAGAGTTGAAGGTAACAGTAATGTGCCGTTTCTTCTACTAAATCTACTCCTTTGACCTGCTCCAGGTGAGTTCCTGCTTCTGTCAGAGGATTTCTCTGCTCTTCAGATGACTGTGGTCATTTTCTCGCTCTTGTCATTTAAAAAGAAGAAGTTACATATGAAAATGAATCAAATCAGGAGCTTTCTAACCTTTTACATGTTCTGTTGTGTTTGTCCTTCTATCCTCAACATCCAGACTCTGCAGCTGTCTATTCAAACCTGTAAATGTAGTTGAGAGTTTTGGTTATTTCCTGTATGTTTTTCCATACTTTAGTTTTCTTAGGGGGTACAGATCAGGTAAGGAATAAAAAACAGTCTGCTTCTTCATCACAAGACGGATGATACAGTCTGATGAGGGGTTTTAATAAAGGCATCGAAACTTGGACTTTAATGATTATATTCTTGGAGAAATGTGTTCATTGAAATTGTTTTAATAGATTTTATTGGTAATAAATTCATCATTCAGGATTTCACAGAGACAGAATTCTCACAGACATTGGAATACAATCAGGTATTAAAGTAGGGTTACATCTTTAGTATCTATTTACTACATCCCCATTGACTGTATGTGAGAGCTGGACCGAGTTAGTGTGATGTCATCCATAGAAAATGGTTTATTCCGGTTCCAACCAAATGAAGTCACTTCAGTCACCATTTTTTCACCATGTTGAAACCAGACGTCAGTGAGCAGTGATTGGTCGGTCTGAGTCGACGTTTCTGTGGCAACCTCCAATCAGGAGTGAGCTTGTTGGAAGTCCACACCCCTTCCTCTTGAGAGTGGGATTGTGGGGAATCTGTCAGTCAAACGTTTCCAACGATTGTCAGTTTTTAAACTTTACTACACAAAAAATATAATGAAAAAAAACTGAAGATTATTAAGAACACGCTAAATAAAAAGGTAATTCTGACCAATAGAAGGACTGAGTAATACTTGTTTCTTTCTCAATTAAGTCTATGGAATGTTGGCTTTTTGGAGCCAACACATACTTCCTGTTTGGAACGCCAGGAGGGAGGTGGTCCAGTTCTCTTATACAGTCAATGATGTCAGCACAGAGACATTCAACCTGCAGTAATAATTCCCATTGGCTCTGAAGTGAGGGAGTCAAAACGCATGCTTTTATTTTGAAAACCGCAGTAAAAACTGGTGTTCTTATGGTCCAGCTGAATGGATCATTTTTCCAGCTGAGTCATCTGATTCTCCAAAACGATATGAAGCTGCTAGCATTGCTAACAGGTTTTGTTTGCAGCTGTAGAGCAGCAGCACCAACAAAATAAACGCTTTTGCTGCAGCGAACTGGATGCTTGTCAGATGCTTGTTATGCATGTCAGAGCTCCATAAACAAAAGTTCTTCTGTCTCCAAACGTCGGGGATGTAGCTGCAATCACAAGGCGCACAGGTGACCCTTGCTTCCCCCCTCCACCCTGCCTTCCTAACCCGAGCTGTGTGGTGACTTCTTCTCCCCCTTCACCTCTTTTTGCTCTTCCTCCTCTGATCTTCCTCTCCTGTCCTCCTTTCCCCTCCCTCCCTGATCTGCTCTTCCTCTTGCTGCTATGCTGTATCCGTTTAGGTTCAAATAGTCTCCAAAAAGCTGGACTTCAGCCACGTCACCTCACGCTTGGGCTCCAAGGACAATATGAAGCATGTTCCTGGTGGAGGGAATGTAAGTACCGTACGGCGGGGCCGCGCCGGCGCTCGACTTCAACGACTTCACTTGATGAAAGGATTAGGGATACAAAGTGGCGTTTTCATCTCCAGTGTGATAGCGGAGAAAACCACCATGGGTTTTTGAAGTTATGTCATTAGCTAGACTGTTGGTGAAGCATTCGTTTAGATTAACGATCAAACATCACAGCTCAGATCCTCTTTTTGACCAGATTCGATGCTTCGTTAGCGGCGCCCCTCCTCCTAAAGAAGACGTTCTTTTCCATAGTTTTTGACCAGCTCAGCCCTGGAACTTGCTTCAGTCCTTAAACTCTCCCTGTTGTGTCCTGCTCTGCCACTAACCCACTAAACCCTGCCATGCAAACACTGAGCTCCGGCTGGTTTTGTCTGTCACAATTACCTACTTTACTCTCCCTGCTTTTGTCTTATTTATTTATTTATTTTTTCTGCAGAAATGTTGATTCGTCCTTTTTTTCTATGAAAACACCCAAACGTGACAGTTCTGGGATCAATGAAGCCTCTTTTTTTTACAAGATGGCAGAAAAACTTCAAACCATCCTTTCATGAGCCTGAATTGATTGTTTTAATTAAAAAAGGAAACATTTGTCTCACTCAACAGGTGCAGATTCTCAACAAGAAGGTGGATGTCAGTAAAGTGACGTCAAAGTGCGGCTCCAAGGACAACATCAAGCACAAGCCAGGTGAGAAAGAAATGTAGAACAGCTCCGGTCAGTCCATGAGTTTGGAACAAAGCAGAATCATTGGAAAATGTGTTGGTTTATAACCGGGTCGGCAACCTTTACAGTAAAAGACTCGTTTTCTACTGATCAAAACCAAGAAAGGAGCCATATAGTCGTACTTTAGCCTTTAAGAAGTTTGGATTTGCATTCATGACCTTCTTTTTTTTTTTTAAATAATCATAAATTATATCTATTTTTAGCACAAACAAAAGCAAAAATATAAATAGAACGTAGCATCTCAAAATTTGATTTTTTAAAACTTATTTTTAAAATAAAAGATGCTCTGTGCCAAACAGGATCATCTCAGTGCAGCTAGTAACAATGTTGTGCAGCATAATTTTTTTTTTACCAAAGTTTTGCTTCACATATAAAATCTGCTCATCCTGGAGGTAGAGTTGATCAAACAAGACGTCTTCAGGTCAACAGGATGTAAAAACCTACATAGTTTATCATCTATGTGAGCTTCAGGCTTGAGGATGCCGTCTCCTGGTTTCTTACGTCTTTTATTTTTTGTTTCTTCAGTAAAGTTTCATGTTAGTTTTTGCCAAACAGAATTCTTGATGGACTCTGCTCCAGGAGTCTTGAACCTTTTTCCTCCAACCAGCTCCAGAGAGCAGCTGCTGTTTGGGAGTAACATCTGTGTCTGTTCTGCAGGGGGAGGAGCTGTGAAAATCGAGTCTCGCAAAGTGAACTTCAGGGAAAAGGCTCAGTCCAAAGTGGGCTCCATGGACAACGTGAGCCAATCCGCTGGAGATGATGTCAAGGTGGGACTGTCACTCACTCTGACATTTTGAACCAAACCTCCTCCAACTGTACATGTCGACAGTAGAAGAAGAAGAGGAAGCCCCTCCCTGCTTGTTCAGTGTGAACACCATGGGCTAAACGTGTTCAAGAACGCGCGTCGGACGTTTGGCATCAGCTCGTCCCCTTTTCACTCCAGCTTGCTGACCCCCCCTTGCCCTTCTGTTCTGTTTTCCAGGAAGTCACAGAGGGGAGTGGAGCCGCCCAGGGCGCCAGCCCAGACTCCGCCCCCGAGCCGGGGCAGGCCGGGAGTCCTCCTACCCACGAGAACGGGCTAAAGGAAGGGGCCTCCGGTCACGGTGAGGGTCTCCAGGAGCCCCAGGTCCTGGACTCGCTCATCCCAGAGACAAGTGAGTTGGTGTTCCTGCTGGGTGGGGCAAAGGGGCGGGGCTTAGACACTGATGCTGTCTGTCTGTCTGTAGCTCCTAGTAATGGTTTGACTTCTTATCTTGCAGGCATCTAATTCTTCTAACCCTCTCCCCCTCCCCTCCTCCTCATTTCAACCCCCCCTCCACACCTCCCCCACCCCTCCTCTCCTTGTTTTTATATTTTATCTTTTGCACCCCCTCTCTGCCTCCCCCCTTCCTGTCCCCCCAAAAACTGTCTGCTGCAGATTGAGTCTTTCCAGCTCAACTTCCGCGAGAACGCTCGCTCTTGCACGGACCACGGCGCCAACATCGTCATCTGCCCCTCCCCTCACCCCAGGACAACGGCAACAGACCCCGCCCACATGGCCCCTCCTGCACAGCCTCTCTCCATTTAACACAGTGTATAGCCGGCTGCATGATCACTCCCTCCACCCCCTCCCAGAGGGTGGGGGGGCAGCTCCTCCTCTCGTCAACCTCCTTCATCTTAAACGTGTTGCGATGGTGCGGTCGTCCCCCCTCCCCCGTCCACGCCTCGGCTCTCGTCTCGGACGGCGTTCCCTCGGCCTCACTCGTAGAGCAGCGGCGAAACCCGTGTGACCCTCAGTGACATCATCATCTGACTCACCTGTTCCATAGTGATGGACTTCACAGCTCATTTACCGTGAACACCCAAAAAACGAAGGTTACTCAAATCCTTTAGGCTCTTTCTTCTCTGTGTTTGTGATGACGTGTTGGAGTGACGTAGAAAAGAGCTTTAGCTTTACGTTTGGATCTGTTTTTCCTTCTTATCTATTTATTTATTCTGTCTCTAAAAGCAATACAGCAGGTGGTGGAGTATTCTCCAGTCGTACATCTCGGAAACACGCACAGATTTCTGCGAACTCGGACACACAGAGGAGAGGGCGGTTCCGGTCAGAGAGAGAAGAAAGGTTGAGTTGTGCCTGGAATGTATTTGGAAGAGTAGGCTCTGTCTAGTGTGTCTCTTACGTGCCTCGCGTCCGTCTTACCTGAAAACCCGACGGTGCAGCCCGGACCTGCTCCAGGCGGGCCGGGTTCTGTCGTGAGGGTCGGCCGGTTGTCGGCCGGTGGTTGTTGTCAGGTAGACTCGATGTGACTCAGATTTCCCTCTAACTGCTGCCTTTCATCATGCATGGCTAGATCTCCTAAACTGACAGTTCTTCTGTTGTGACATCCATTGTGAAATCTCAAAGGGCAACTTGTTTTTTTGTTTGTTTTTTTTTATGTAAAATGAGCTTAAAGTTGTAGATGCTGACGGCTGCAGTGTCACCTTTAAACCAAGTGCTCCTAACTTTGCATGTAGTCGAGAAATCGTGAAATTTATGCCTTTGAAACGCACGAAAACACTGACAAACTCATGAAGCTGCTGCTGTCTGAGATGACAGAAGTCTGACCTAATCCAGCTAGAACCCAGAGTAGAATAAATAGTCCGATCCACCGTTCCACGTGAACTCCTGATACATCAGCCTGAATATGACTCTCAGAAACCCTCAACGTACTTCATCAGATTGTACTGAAACGACGAGAAACCGGCTCCATGTCAAACGCTAACGCTTTAGCAAACATGGCTGCCATGCACGGTCACATCTCATTTTAGCTTTTTCGTTTTTTTTTTGCGTCATCCAATTTTTGACTCAGCAAACTGATGAGCAGAATTTCCATTTATATAAAACGACTCAAAGCACATTACAGGACACACTATACACCCTGTACAGCTGTCTGATATTAACAAAATAATAATAAAAGTCTACTTTCTGATCAAGTTTCACAATAAGAGCGTATCTAAAGGATATTACTGACAATGGACACAGCCTCAAACTGCATATTTAAAAAATAAACTGCTTAAGGAATGGAAAGGATCTCATTTTTAGTCCATTTTTACGCAAAAATTTCCCTTTTTTTTCTTTTGCGTTATGCTAACAGCGTTTTTTTTTTTTGCTGACTCAGCAAATTGATGAGCAGAACTTCCTGTTTTACAAATTCAACATGTATTCAAAAGATTCAAACCACAACAAGACACTATACACCCTGTACAGCTGTCTGATATTAACCAAAAAAAGTCTACTTTCTGATCAAGTTACATAATAAGATAAAGAAACTGCAAATCACGATTTAGAAAATAAACTCCTTAACGAATGAAGTTTGCTACAAGGTTCGTACCTCACTATTCTCTCTGTACAGCTGTCTGTCAAATTTTCAAAATAAGAGTCAATATTACTGAGAAGGGACGCAGCCTCAAACTGCTAATCACGTTTTTTAATTTTCAAAAACTGCTGCTTAACAAAAGGAGAAAGCTTTGCTTCAAACTGAACCGCACCTTAACGCTTTCATGTATCGAAGAGGGCTGATATCTAACTGTAAACGTACTTTTATGAAGACATAATCTAATGGGAGCTTTTTGTATCCAGCTCCTCACTTATTCTATTGTTTTTGCTCACACTGAAATCCATTTAAAGATATTAGTATTTTATTCCAGTGTTTAAACAGAATCGGGCAATAATTAGTATTTATTGTTCTAGGGATTTTCTTGATTGTTTTATAAGGAGGAGATGCGTTTGCCCGCAGACGAGTTCCCGCCTCTACTGCTTGTTGCTGAGCTCCTCTTCATCGCCATGAAATTCCAAAAGAAACGAAATGCTGCAGCAAAAGGGTTTGTTGTGGGGGGGTTGGTTTCCACAGTTTTAAAGGGGAGGAAGGGTTTTATCATGACTGTTATGGCTGTTAATTATTCTTAGTCTGAGAAATGCCTTTTTCCTTTGAAAGGGGCCACTGAATTGTCGACGCAACACTTTCTTTTTGTACATGTATTTATGGTTGTTTTCCTGCAGCCTCGTGGTGGGCGGGGCTGCACCTGCCACTAAACTAAAGACTCCTCCCAGAAGCTGCAAACCTGGCAACCTAAAAAACCTATCCCAGTTCGCCCACAAATCCAGTCTTAAGGTAGTCAAACAGAAGGCGTGAATCTGATGACGTGGGGGCGGAGTGACTTGTGCAGGTTCCTTTAGACTCACACGAGGCTGCTTGAGAGTATTTAGAAACTGAAGGGAGGGAGCCTAACACACTATAGCTCGACGGTAACACGACTAACTGTGAGAGTCCAGTTTGTGACGAATGCTGGTCAGAGAGCTCTCCATGGAGCAGTGAGACGGTTCATCCATCGCTCTAGAGCACCTTCTAAACCTGCAGAGCATGCTTACATCACACAGTGGATGTGTTAGCTAGACTTATCATTTGCAGACCCTCCTTGAAGTTCTGTGTGGGTTTTCTTTTTTAAGTTTCTTTCCTCTTCTTTTATTTTTTTGGATTGAGCAAAAGTGTTTATTGTGATTACTTGTTAATTAGTGATGTGATTATTAAACATGAAATAAATTGGACTAAAATTCTCCTTTTGTGACAGTTTCTTGTGTTCTTTAAAATAAGTCAGAAGTATTTCATGTTTTTGTGACATTTGAGGACTTCTATGGTAGCATTTTCTTTAAATTTTTTTTTCAAAATAAATCATCTTCCAGATTAATTTACACAATCCCTTTTTATTCTAAAATCAATTCTAAGTTGATTAGGTTTATCATTTACACTTGTATTTAATTTAAACTGCTCCTAAAATTGATCATTATAAAAAACTAACATTTTTGTCTAAAAAACAAAGCACAAATAAAACATTCCCTCAAGAGAAGTTATTTTTTGATGATTTATTTTACTGAAATTGTTTCCTTTTAAATATTAACTATATACAATGAACAAAAATATAAAGGCAACACTTTTGTTTTTGCTCCCATTTGTCATGAGATGAAGTCATAAAGATCTAAAATGTTTTCTACAAATACAAAACCATTTGTCTCAAATCTTGTTTACAATTCTGTGATGGTGAACACGTATTTGTTGAGGTCATCTATCACACCTCACAGGTGTGCCATATCCAGAAGTGGAATATTAGTGGCAAAGGATAAGACAGCATGAATACATAACCTTTTCCTTTAATGGAGTTTAGTTTACGAGTTTCAGAGGAGCAAGACTGTATTTAACTGACTGCTGTTAATGTGGCATTAGAAGAAGAAAATATACAAAATCTAAAGCCAATAGTAAAATAAAGAATCATTTCATGAATAAAAAAAATGTTCAAAACAACATAAATCAGGGAAAATCCCAACAACTATTTTACTTTGAATCATTTGAGGATAAATGGTTAGAGGTTCTGATCAGAACATTGAAATGTAATATTACTCTAATCCAGAGGTCTGCAGCCAAACTTTGGAGGTACTGACTCATCCCTCCATCTCTCTCTTTAGGTTAAAAAAGAAATGCAAACAATTTGAATAAATAAGTTTGCAGTTTTTTTTTTTTTTTTAGTTAATGAAGTGTTCTAGTTTAGTTGTTTAACTTGTCATTTAAGTGAACAATATGATTTTAAATACATCTGCTGTCTGAGATGTGCATCATTAAAATGAGCTTTAAGGACATTATCTTTTGCAGCACAACTGTCTCCTTACAGCATAGAAATGTATTTACATGCATATATTTTAAATTTCTCACATTTTTTATTTAAAAGTAAACCTGCTGCAGCAGCAGTGAGATCTTATTTGACACCGTGTATTTTATTTTGAAAGGAACTTGTGTGTGCAGGTCTTAAAAGTGAAGGAAGTTGAAGTAGTAATTTACAATAAAAAATATTACACTATCATTATTAAATTATTGTAAATAATAAAAAGCTATTCATAAATGAATGGTCCAATGGAATTAGAAACTATTCTCTGAACGTTTTGGTCTCGACCTGTCGTTCTAACACGTGCACTTCCTATGGTGGCCTCCAGGGGGCAGCAGCGCCGCCTCAACATGAGCCAAAATGAGCAGAAGAAGAAAATGGTTACTGGGGTAACGACAACACTACCATCAGCGTCTCGTTGCTAATGTTTTTATCGTGGGCTCATTGCTCTATTTTTGATTTTTCTGCGGCGTGAGGAGTTTAGGACATTTAAATACGACGAAAGGGGAAAAGGAGACGCTTTAAAGGTACGGAAGATGATATGTAGCAGTAAGCTAGCAATCACCTAAAAATAATGGGTTATTTAAACAAACAAAACACTGACTTTAGGTGTTACGTCTTTAAAATGTAAACGGGATGATGTTTACTTTAAATTCATAGGAAAAGTAGACCTTAGTTTCTCCTTAAGCTCCGGTTAAACCTCCGAACCTGTGGTGTTCGGTGAGCTGAACCTCTTCCGGTTCAGCTCGGTAAAGGTCACGTGACAATCTGTTTCAGCCTCCATGGCGAGCCAGCGCCCCCCCTCCAGCATGGGGAGACCCTCCAGCCGCAGTGGATCAGCGGCCCCTGGTGCTGGAAGACCCCCGACGGCGGTCCGACCCCCTCCTACAGCTATTAGGGTCCCCACTGCAGTAAGACCTCCACATCCCAGCATGCACACTTATCCAAACTACAAACTCTGACACCTTTATCACCCCCAGATGGTTCCTGGTACGAGTGGTTATCCTGGCATGAGGGGGGGCATTCCCACCCCAGGGGTTCTGGCTGCACCCATCAAAGTGACGGACAGACCGGTGACCCAGCAGGGGCTCAGCGGGATGAAGACCGGCATCAAAGGTATTCCTAACCTGTCGTGTTTGGAGGAAGAGAAATACTGCCTTTACCCCAAGAGCACCATCCACACTGTCAAGCAGGGAGGTGGAACCATCATAGTTTGGGGCTGTACGCTCACGCCCATCAGTTTGTCTTCACGTCCTCCACTCCTCTGCTCTCCTCCCTGCAGGCCCTCAGAGACAGATTCTGGACAAATCCTACTACCTGGGCCTCCTCAGGTGAGGAACATCAGCACTAAGAGATCCTGCCTGAAATGTAGAACATCTGGAGAAAAACTCTGTTGTTTTCCTGTTAGGAGTAAAATCAACGAGTTGATGACAGAAACCACCAAACTCCACAAAGAAATCGACAACTACAACCAGGAGAACTCTGTGTACCTCTGCTATGAGAAGAGGTGGGTGGTGCTTACACGAGTTTGCACTGACACTATAAGAATAAGAGTTTTTTTCATAAATAAACGGGTTGTGTTTGCCTCAGAGCTGAAGATCTGGCTGCAGAGATAAAGGACCTACAGGGCCAGCTGGCTGACCACAACATGGTATCTTTTTAACTTTCATTCATTTGGAGGAGGAATCTGTTGGATCAGCAACTGATTGTTCACCTAGTTCTTCCTTTTTCCAGCTGGTGGATAAGCTCAACACCAACACAGAGATGGAGGAGATGATCAACGACTACAGCATGGTAAGAAGGTTTTCTTCAGTCACGGAAAATAATCTGTATTTCCTGTCACTGTCAGGATTCTTCTTCCTGTTTCTGCAGCTGAAAGCCCAGAATGACAGAGAGGCTCAGAGTATCGACAACATCTTCACAGAAAGAAGGGAGTGAGTATTGAAAGTTTACGCCTATAAGGAGTTCAGGTTTGGGGTTATTTTCCCCCTCAGATCACTGACAGATCTCTGCCTGCATCTTTCAAACTGTTTAAAATTTTAGATCTGTACTTCAAAAAAAAAAAGATTGCTGCAGCATTTGTACCAGAAGTGGCTTTTTGAGGGTGTGCATGTGCTATTTAACCCACATGTGTCAAAGTCAAGGCCCGGGGGCCGGATCTGGCCCTCTGGGTAATTCTATCCGGTCCTCAAGATCATTTGTTTTATTGTCATTAATGGGCCGATGTTATCCTGTGCTCATTTCTAACTTATATCATTTTGACTAAATATACAATTAAAATATAAAAGTAAAATATTGAAAGTTATTTAAGGTTTAAGTTGATTTATTCTGGAATAATATTCTGGCCTTTTTGTCAGTCATAATTATGTTAAAAAGTTCCGATTTTAAAGTTTTAAAATTGGCATTACGCTAGCGCTGTGGACTATTTTGGCATTTTGCTAGGCTATTTTGGAGTTTAGGTAGTATTTCAGCTACATGTTAGCTGTTTTGGCTAATTTACGCTGTTTTCAGTTTGTTAAGGCTATTTTGCCATTTAGTTAATATTTTAGCTTGCTATCAGCTTTGGCGTTTTCAGCTATCAATTTCAGCATCTTCAGCTATCATCACTAGCATCTTCAGTGGCCAAATTCAGCTTACAGCATTCGCGTTAGCATTATAGCAGGTAATGCTATAGATCTAGTCCATAGTTATGTTAAAAAGTTACTGTTTTAAAGTTTTAAAATGTAGTTTTAGTGTGTTCAGTAAATGTTTATCCTGTTCGGCCCGCGACCTAAGTTGTGTTTTGGATTTTTGCCCCTTGTGTGATTGAGTTTGACACCCCTGATTTAACCCTTTAACACCGGGGAAATTTCCAGAGACAGCAAAATAACACATGTTCTTCGAACTACACAATCCAAATCCAGTGCATTCTGAAGCTGTGAAAAGGGAATTTCAGGGCAAATAATTCCAATTTCAACATGTTCAATGGACGCCTTTGGAAGTAGAGCCCATATAGTGTCTTAAAAATGTGCGTAGTGATGGACAAACATGAGTTTTTAGCACATTTCCATTGACGTTTCATTGTTGCTTAAACTCAAGTTTCTGATGGCAGTGTGATAATAGCTTCAGAGCTAGCCTTCAATTAACCCTTTAACACCAAAGCTCCGGTGTTTATGTTCTGTGATTTGTAGTAACTTTTCAACCGTTAACACGATCAACGTAATTCCAGGAGATTCTGAAGAAGAAAAGCGGCGTGACCAATGACGCCTCAGGTGTTAAAGGGTTAAAGAAACCAACTCCTAAAGCTTGCATTAGAGCTTGAATTTTTGCACAACATCACCATGGCAACACTGGAAATCCAAAAGTATTCGTCTGTCATAGATTTTATAAGATGTCCCACAGATTAGAGAGAAAAACGATTCCGGGAATTACACTGTTTTTATTTTTTTAAGAATTAATCTATAAATTGATTAAGAAAATGAAAATATTTCACTCCGACAATCCTGTTACTTCTTCGTCACCATGACACAAGACCAACGAGCTGTCAAAGGACACCAGGGACAACATTGTAGACCAGGTCTGTCAAATTCCAGGCTTCGTGGGCCGGCCACGCCCCCTAATCTGCTGCTGATCACCTCAGTGTTGGTTTAGCCAATAAGGAGCTTCGATGGCAGCCTGTTTGGAAAACATGAAGGATCTTGACACCCCGTTGTAGATCTAAACAAACTAAAAAATGCCTGGAGCATGACACTGATCCCAAAACAAATCACAAAGGAGTGGCTAAGTAAGAAGCATTCACGTTTCTAGATTGGTTTAGCCAAAAAGCCAAAAATATGATGACTCTTATTTAATACATTCTAAATCCTTGCGTGATCCATGTCAGTCACATTTTTTAGAACATTTTTTATTATAGAACTGACCAACAGGTTAAATTGGGAGTGTTTGAAAAAACTTTGGAGGGGAAGTCTCCTTCAAAATAAAAGAATAGGAAGAAACATTAGACTGCTGTCTCCTTTCACTGGTAATATTTGACCTCTTTGAGGTAGTAACTGAATTGCAATGTATTCTTTTTAAGAGATTTGGTCAGCTAATGCAACCAAAAAGTTTAAACTCTAGATCCGCTGAGATAACGAATATCCTCAAAGCAGGACTTTATTTTGAAAAATGTATGCAGACTCATGGAAGTGGGGATGCTAACTGGTCCAGGAAGAGCAAAACTGCACCACTGTAATATGTTATTTAAAGTGGTGCATCACATTTCTAAAAAAATGACTTTAATAGTTAATCAGATTGGAAAAGTTATTAATAAAATTAAAAATAAAGGTTAAATCATCAATAAAACTGACATTTTCGTGACTGGCTGTTGTCAGACTCCCAGCTTTGGTTTGTATTTGAGTAGACCAGTAGTTACAGGCAGTACTTAGACACGCTCAGGTTGCGTAGCTCATCGACACACAAATAGTGGTCAAAAACATAAAAAGAGAGTTCTAGCAATAAATCTCCGACTTCCCGTCTTCCTTATGGTTCTGGATCTTCCCTCTTGATGTATGGATCCTCAAAGAACCCGTCCTCCTCCTCCTCTTGTATCTGGTTGTGCTCCTCCTCAAAGGTGAACGTCTGATGGGTTTGGTGGTCTCCTGTCACGGAGAAAACCGTTGACGCGTTGTCTCTGTCCTCCTCCTCCTCGTCTTCATCCCGCAGCTGCCGATGGCGGTAGTTGTAGAAGCTTTTGTACCAGGAAGGTCCTTTGACCGCAGTTACGATCAGCACGGAGGTGGTCAACGCCAGGACCCCCACGCTCGCTGTGAACTTCCACGTGTTCCCGCCCACAGGCGGCCGGTCTGGTTGAAGGACAGAGAGGAGATTCTGTTTTGAAGCTGTTAGAAACACTGAGAACACCTGATGACGTCCTGTAATCATCAGTTCTCCTGTAGGTCATTTAGAAGTCAAAGACTTTCTTCATGAGTGAAAGAGTTAAAGACCTTCACTGCTGATCCAACTAAACAAAACGATTTAGATTTCTAGACAGAATCGGGCTCCTCAGAAAAATCTATCCTGGTTTCAAACTACAACTGTGGTAAATCTCTGTTTGGGTTTAAGACAACTGTTTCTAAAGGAGAGACATTCTAGATCAACCATGCAAAGGTCACAAAAACAGTGATAGAATTCCAAATGTCCCTAATGTGTAAAACCATCTCAGAACTTCAAAGAAAGTTTGAACTCTACGCTGGAAAGCTCACCGGTGCTGTTCCTGGTGTTCTGATTGGCTGTGCTTTGAAGCCCTACGGTCGACCGAGGAGGCTGCTGGGAGGGGATGGTGGTTTTTTGTGGGCTCGTTGAGGAAGTGACTGGTGGAAGTGTGGAACACGAAGCTGTAGCCTCCAGGATGCTTCTTCGAGCCTGCTCTGCTGGAGATGCGCAGAGGATGTTCGGAGCTCCTGAACAAACACCAAATGACATCAGTCAGTTTCTGCTCTCAGCGTTGACTGAAGCAGGAGAACTGTTGTACTCAAACCTTAACTGGTAAACAAACATCCAGCTATGGACTGGAAACATGAGCTTTTTGTCTACATGGACGAGTATTTAGAGCTACGTACACACCCGGCATATAAAGTCTGTTAAAGAATGTGCTAGCATAGCCTATGGTGTTCACACTGGACGAGCATACCAACACATACATGTCTGCCCCCTACAGTAGAAAGAGTCTTGGTGAGGAATGTCAAAGTGGTGGTGAATCGTGGTCCAGGCTTTTTCTTTCACAGCTCTATTCCAAGGTGTGGCCGATGCTCATTAAGTGGCACCTGCTGGCCATTAAAGATGGAGGCCTCGCTCAGGGAGCAGAGCAGGAGGACGCTGGGTTTGAGGGTTAGATTTTGTTGTGCTGTTTTGGTTTGTTTTGTGCCTCAGCAGTCTTACACTGTTGTTACTGTTTTGTTTCTAGCCCTTGTCCTCTCTTATAGGGTCCTGATAGACCCCAGCCTTACATTTAAGTATGATCCCTCCCATGACAAAGGTGGACAGGATTTTATATCTGCCACGGACACCAATGAAAATAAAACAATAATTGGAAAAAAAGGTCCAGATGACCCCACTTCCAATGTAAACATGTCTAAGAGCACAAGGGCTAGAGAAACATTTGTTCTCCACACTGAGGAGAAGAGTTTGATCCCTCAGATGCTCATGAACATGCAGACTGTGTCCCTGCGTCTCGTTAACCAGCAGACGGCGAACTGATACCAATGACGGCTGTCATCTTTCCCATGGTGCTTAGCAGTGAGCAGGAGCAGTTCCAGGGGTTGCCTTGGAGGTGAATCACCTAAAGTGACAAGAAGATCTGATTATCATGACATTCAACAGAAAATTGACTTTCTGATGCATTGGTGGCTAAAGAAGCCAAACGAACGACATTCACCAGAGCTCTGCTTTTCCTCTTGTCCGCTCTAGAGATGGACTCTAGTGGAGTCTCGGGCTATGTCAGAATTCCTTCCCTACTCACTATATAGTGCGTTCACCATTTTATAAAGCTGTCTGAATCTATGATTCCAAAATTGAGTGCCTGAAAAATTTCCCAGAAGTCTTTGCAAAAAAATTGGATAAACTGTTGCTCACTACATTTTTTTTAGTAGTTAGGGACTAGAGTGGAAATTCAGACAGTCTTAGTCTGTCTGCTTACCTGTAGCTTGTTGAGGCTCGCCGTCAGCTTTAAGGGGAGTTCCGTCAGCTGGTTGTGGGACAGATCCAGCTCTGTCAGAGCATTCAGGCCAGAAAAAGCTTCCGAGTTCAAGCTAAACCCAAAAAGGGAGAGATTTTTTTTGTTGTTTTTAGATGGTCCATCCAGGTTTAAAAAATCTCTGTTGTAGAAATTCAACCAATGTCACATCAGAAGTAAAAAATTTCTCTGGTGTTCACCTGCTGATGTTGTTCCTGGACAGAGACAGCAGCCGGAGGTTCGGGAGCTTGGAGAAGCACTCAGCTGCTACAGAAGTGACCATGTTGTTGTCTAAGTACAGCTTCTCCAGTGAAGGATAGGTTTCCAGGGATTTCCGGTCCATCTCGTTCAGCGTGATCATGTTCCCGCTCATGTCTAATGTGGTAACGGCGGTCATGTTGTCGTTACCAGGGATGACTTGCAGATTCATCCCAGTCTGGTTCACCACCAGCTGATGGAGGGAGCAGAAGTTGCACAAATTGGCACACAAATCAGATTCAGGGGGGTGTTTCATACTTGGCTCTCATCTTTCGCAGCGACAGTTGAATTTCCTGCCAGCACTGTCAGCGCCGTCAGCCACAGCAGGAAGAAAGAAGGTCCACAGGTCTTCTCCATTGTCCTCCTGGGAAAACAGACACCATTTCTCTTCTGTTTAACCAAAGCAAACACAGATTCGAGTGAGAAAAGGGGTGCAAACGAAAACTAGAACTATTCCCTAACCTCCACAGTTCTGGGGCTTGACCCATATGGATACTGTAGGTTTCTGGGTTGGTTGTAGAGAGGAGCAGCTACTCAGGTGTGTCTTGTAGTTCCTTTGTGGTTTGTACAGTCAATTCAAGGGGAGTCATAGAATGGTACGTACCATTGTGATGCATATAGTAAGTGTAGCGTGAAGTATTGGTAAGGAAATTGAAAGTTACATGCACTCATGACATACGGGTTGAGATTGAGTTAATTGAGAGTGGAGCTTACAGAAAGTTTAGTAAAAATGTACACATTTGTGCTGTGGGGTTAAGAGCTTTATGACTGCTGAGAAACAGCTGCAACACAGTCCATACTTCACTGTCTCATCACGCAGAGCCAGGGCACCTCCTGGTTGAACATTTCCATCTTGAAGCGGCCGCTCCGGTACACTCACAGGCTGCATTTCCAGCCTCACAGACACACCAGAAGCTAAAGGTTTCCACATCCACTCAGCTGACTCTCAACAATGTGAACTGTCAACAAATAGCTGTCAGCTGGTGGATCTTCAGCTGTTAAATCCATTTGACTCTTTGAAACAAAAACATAGAAATACATTGGAAGACTTTGGGTTCATCATCAACAGCAAAGTCGCCCTGTTCTGCTGAAACACTCTCCGATTCCTCTGAAATGAGAATCAAAGACGACACTTACCTGTCCTCCGCTCTGAGGTGAACCCCTTCACCTGCTCAGTCAGCACAGCACTGACCCTTGTTCCTTGTGTGAGATTCCAGCGACTGCTCCTGCTAGCTAACCATTTATGATCCATCCAGCCAGCTCCTCACTTTCATTCTTATGCAGTTTAATTAGCGACTGAGCCTTGAGTTAAAACCTCTTTTTAATGATTAAGTCCGTGTGCCTATTTAGATAAAGATCCCTGAGCTTCAGACAAAGCAAAAAGCTGTTGGACTGAAGAGGTTAGGAGGAGGAAATGTCCAGGAGGGATAAGAAGAAGAGAGTAAACATTTGCACTTTATGGCAGGGCTGCACGTCCTCAGATACGGCTGCTTGCGACATAAAACCCATGAGTGTGTGGACTGGAGGTCTTCAGTGCAGACATCACCTGAAAACTGATCAGAGGGTTTCATTTTAAGGCCGGGAATCAATTAAAAAAAATTAGCGAATGAATCACAAACCTGGAAAAAATTAATCGCGATTAATGATTATTATTTTTATTTAGTCTGAGTATTTGCCAATAACTTGTTAACTGTGAATAATCACAATATGAAATCACACATTACACTCCACATTTAAAGCATTTATTTTTAAATACTGCTGCCAATCGATTAGAAAAAACATCTGATTAATCGCACTTTTGCGTTTTGATTAATCGCAATTTTTACCAGGTAAAGTTTATTTATAGAATATGGCAGCTGACCACTGATCAAATAATCCGCTTTTTGTGAAGAAGGGATCTAAACCACAAAAATAGCAAGAATAAAGTACTAAAAAACGATTTCTTTTGTAAGTGACCATGGTGTAAGTGAGATAATACCCAAAATCTTTTGACGTACACTGTGGAAGCCTGACCCGTCGAGTTAAAGCGAAGGACTGTTTCTTTGATTCATTTGTGTTAGTGCATATTAACACGTTAATTATTTTTGATTAATTGCGTGCGTTATCGCGTTAATGTTTACAACCCTATTTAATTTTTGTTTCAAAGCGTGTTTCTTTTCTAATTCTGTGCCACCATATAAGCAGGAAGTGGTAAAACCGGCCTCATCTGAACATTTAGATAAAAATGTTCTCCTCTCATCCTTGTTTCACATTCCAGTATTTCACGTCTTTATCCGTTCTCCACCTCTGCAGGAGAGAGGAGCAGATCAAGGCCGTTGAGGAGGAGATCAGGATGGAGCGGCAGATGGCGGACAGAGTCGTCCAGTCCATGCCGGCCGCCAAACAAGAGAAGTACTTCAGCATGGCAGCGACCAATGAGCAGCTGCTGCAGGTAAACTGTTAGTGCATCTGCTTCACACACTCATGTAAAAACACGGCGTAAATCCACAGTTTTAGTTGGTTTTTCTCGCATTTTTAATTAAGGAAAGACATGATGAAAGAATCCTCATGTGTGATGTGTAAAGAAAACATTGGTACCTGAATAGTTTCATCAATGCTCCACAGAAGCTGGCCGTCCTCCAAGAAGAGCTGGACAATCTGCAAACCAGGAAGGAGGATTTTGAAGAGGTCAGCGATCAGACGAGAAGTTTACATTCAGGAAAACGTTCAGAATCTGCAACACAAACACAGACGATGGAGGATTACAAACCCGGGTTTGTTTGTTTCTGCTGACAGGAGCTGTCACACTCGCAGATCAAGCAGGAAGTAGTTAGACTTCACGAAATGTTGTCGGCGATGGAGGCCAAACGGGACGCCATGGAGGCGGAGCAAAAGAGCATGCGCTCCCCCAAGGAGGAGAGGGAGAAGCTGTTCCAGCAGGTCGAGCTCCAAAACACACACGGGAGCAGGGCGGCACGATAAAGGAGCAGAAACTGAAACATGTTCCTCTGTTGTCCAGGTGAAGGAGGACAACCAGGAAATAGCCACCATGGAGCGCCAGTTTGTATTCCTGCCTCTGAGCTGCTCAGTCGTGTGTTCAGAAACAAAAGCGTGTGTGTTGATGTGTGTGCTTACATGTGCTGTCAGGCTGGCTGAGATCAGGGAGAGAACCAGACAGACGGTGGAGGAGATCCAGCATCTGGAGGAGAACTCTGAGGCCGCTCAGGGTGACTGACACTTTTACTGAGCAGCATCCATGTGTCCTCTGTGAGTGCTAACAGGACTTCTCTATGAACACTGTCTTCAGGGGAGGTTCAACAGAAGTTCAAGGAGCTGAAAAGGAAAGAGGAGGAGATTGACCGTAAGTTAGATCATCATATCCTGTATGTATATATATATATATAAATATGACTTCTTTAAAGGACATTCTGTGCAAAATCATCTAAAGTCAATAGTCACATGAACCCTTTCATGCCGTTAACCAATCAAGCACTTTAATGTTTATATCAGAATAAACTTTTGGAATTAAATAACTTATAAACCCGTGTGTGTTTCATGCTAATGTCAGACTCTGGTTTTCCTGTCAGAGTTCATGGAGTCCTTCGATGAGTTCAAAGCTGAGGAGCTGCAGAAGCAGAGCCAGACTCAGGAGAGCATCCTCTCGCTCCTGGAGCACTGCAGCAGGGTGAGATCAGGTCGTCTGCAGACGTCGGGGGGACCAGGCCTTCCTGGAGTAAATGGAAACTCCTGTGTGCAGAACACGCTGAGGCTGCGGCAGGTGGATGCCGTGACGGCCAGCGAGCTGAAGAACATGCAGGAGGTTTTGGTCAGCAAGGAGACGGACGTGGTCCAATCAGAGAGCACGGCCAGAGGACTGACGGCTGGTCAGTGAGTCTCTCAGAGTGACGTTTGTGCGTCCGCACTCACTGATGGATCCTTTTGTCCAGAATCCCGGCGGCTGCAGCAGGACCTGGAGAAGGTGCAGCAGCTGGAGGGGAAGATCACGTCGGAGCTCAGCGGCCTGCAGGAGCAGGTGGGCAGCATGGAGTCTGAGCTGCACACCTACCGAGACCTGGACGCCCTGAAGCGCACCGGCGAGGACAGGAAGAAGGTATGCGAGGCCGGGTGATCACGCCGACCCCGCCCTCCAGCTGACAGCTGCTCTCTGTGGTGCAGAAACTGCTGGAGGAACGCGCGCTGCTGAGTCAGCGGCGGGATTCCTTCACCCAGCTCCTGGAGGAGATGAACGCCACATTCAAAGATCTGAAGACCAAACTGCAGGAGAACGAGACCCACACACAGGTTAGAATTCCAACCCGGTTCTGAAGCCACAACCAGACACCCAAACGGACCTGTTTGTGTTTCAGCTGGCAAACCTGGAGAAGAAGTGGCAGCACTTGGAGAAGAACAACTTTGTGATGAAAGAGTGTATCCTTCAGACAGTCTGGGTGGTTGTTTCTGCCGGCGCGTGAAATGAATCAGGATCTCTGATTTGACGGAACATGGCTCCGCCCATCCACACGGTGAAGAAAGACCATAATGTTTCCACCGCCATGCTTGGCAGTGGGGATGGGGTTCATTTCTCCTCCTCCTGTGACCTTTAACCCCCAGCTTGTTGCTGATAGTTTTGTATGATCTCCTCCCTTAAATCCATTGAAAGCTCTTTAGTCTGGATTCTGACTGAACAGGTGTCGGTTATTAGGGGATGAAATATTTATTTCCCTCAATCAAATGCTAATAAATGTATATCATTTCTTTAAATTGGATTTTTACGTTTTCAGTTTAGGTGAACCCCCATTACTGTGACTGTCGGTTCATTTCTAGGTTCTTCTTCTTGTGGTCTTCATCCTCTCTTCCTCTTCATGTGAAAAATTCCCATCAGCCCTTTTTTCGTTCAACATTTGCATTGCCCGTCTTTCCACCAGCTTCATCCGCCGTCACGCGTGTCTCTCCTTAACCGCAGCCGCAGTCATCGCCTCAAAGACTCGGGAGAGCGACTTCACCCCCGTGGCCAAGAACGTGGCCCAGCAGCTGGCCGACTACAACGGCCTGCTGGTCAAGTCTCTGCAGAGCAAGAGCCGCCCGCTGTCCTGATGGAACATTCTGAGTTATGGTTTATGCAGGAAACGTTTCAGCTGAGAATGTATTTCAAGTTTATAACATATTCTAGATTCTTCAGCTGGATTTCAATAAAAAAAAAAATACTTGAAGCCGACTCAAGTTCACTTCCTGTTTTTATATTTATTGCTTTTAATTACAGGGAGAAAAAAACAGTTTGCATAAAATCCAAATACTACTCTAGAAATGTATTTGACCTTTCTCCAGTAAATGGGCATCAGAGTACAGTAAACATTACAGCTGAGGATGGCAGCAGCGCCCCCTTTAGGTGTGGAAGGACAGTACAGCATTTAACACACAATCACAACACGACGGCTCGTTTGGCGCTCCTTCACCTTCCTCCTTCCTCCACCTCCACCCATCCGGATCCACACTTTAGGTTCTCAAGTCGGAGACAGAAAATACTCTCAGAATAAAAGCATGTTTAGGAAGTGTTTGATGCACATCAACATAAGAAGCAGTTAGTGGAAACTCAAATGAAAATGATTTGTTTTTGTCACGTGGTTTACAGATTCTGAATGTTTTTATTAACTGCAAATACAACAAACTGGAACTTTTGGACAGGAAATCAAACAAAATAGCAGCAATAGTTGTGACACCTTCTCTTCTTACAAGCTGCTTTTCAAGCCTTTGAACTGCAAATAAAACATTTCAAAATAAATGTCACTGAAGGGTTCCTTCAAACTAAAAACAGTTTATTTTTTTGTTACAAGAAATGTTTCCTTAAAAATCACATACAAATAAAACACTTCCTGCCACTCGGCCTTCTCAGGAAATTGAACTTGGATCAAGTGTCGAAAGAAGTTTATCTACAGACATCAAACGTATCTCTCGTTTGTCCAGAAATCTTAAAAACGAAGGGTTTTTGTGTGAGTGTGGTAAAGCTGCCGTGGGAGCAGTGCTGGGATTTCTGCTGCTACGCCATCGCCAGACGTTACCGTGACGTCCAGCAAACACAGCTGGAGGCCAAAGCTGCTGCTTCAGCTCAGAACATGAAAAAACCTTAAATAGTTTTACTTTCTAGAGAAATCATCCAAGCAGTAAAGGGGGCGCAGTTACCATCTTCACCATAAAACTGATTCCTTCTGAAGACGACCTTCACAACAAACATGGCAGCTTTGTAAGGTCCATCTGGAGGAGGAGCTGGGCAGTGTCGATCTCATTTGTAGTTTGATTTAAGTCTAAAATATTACACATAAAAAAAGAGAAATAAAAAAGCTGGCTGCACTAAAGAATATCAAAAACAAACAGCAGTTTGCTTTTTTTTCAGCACAAATGAAAAGAAATCTTAGTTCTGGCGCTGTTACAGTTCACGCTATGCTTTAGTGCATTTATCCAGATTTAAAAAACAAATATTACAAAGCAGCAATCACCTTCCAGACAAACATTCTGTATGTTGAGTGGCAAACATCGCTCAAGACTTTAATACAGATTCCTAATGAGAAGGTGTACATTCATTTCAGCAAAATAGAAAAAACAAAAACATTGTTCTGCTTCCATCACTCTTTTTGATTTTTGATCTTTGAAAACGGCTGTACAAGACAATAAAATCTGACAGTAATCATGAGGCGAAAGCATAAATAGGCTCCTTTAGAAAGAAGTGTATTAAGAACATTTGAACTGACACTAGAGTCTCATGTAAAAACAAAAATACTCTTAACTTTCTAATAATTAAGTAATAATTTAATATTTTCCAACCCTCAGTGCAAAAATATCAAAGCTGAAGGGGAGGGGGAGGGAGAGGGGGCAGGAGTCACATGACTCTGCCGGGTTCGAGTCATCCCCATGGAAACGAGACAGTTGTCAGGCACATGTCAGGTTTGTCCACTGAGCCCTTGAAGGTCGCTCTGCTGGAGGACAGGACAGCTGCCTCAGGGAGCCGCTCGCGGGGAGCGCCGTACCTGTGGGAGGGGGGCGGGGCGCGGCTGAGCGGGGGCGCCGCTCCTCTTCATGTTTCCGTTTAGTCGGCGTTGTCAAGTGCTTCTGAAACGTGGGAGCCCGGGTACTTCAGCCGGAAACCACCTGCAACGCAGACGAGTTCAGGATGTGACCAAAGCTGATGGTTAGCTTACGGCGCTAAAACGCATTTTAATAAAATATTTATTTTAAAAAAGAGAAGCGTGTGGAAGCTCCACCTTGCTGGCTGGAGTCCATGGAAGGCTGGTTGCAGTCCTGAGCGTAGTGGCCGCTCACGCCGCAGTTGAAGCACGAAACGCTGCCGTTCTTCTTGTTGACTCCGCCCCCTGCCAGAGCGGCCATGGGCAGCATCCCCAGAGGACTGGGGTAAATGTGCTGGTAGACTCTCTGGCAGAAGGACGCCGCTGGAGCCAGCTGCTGCTGCAGGTTGTAGTTGGCGGCGGCCGCCATCGCCGCCGCCTGACTGCCAAGCATGTCCGAGTGGCTGTGAGTCTGAAGGTAGGGGGACGCTGGGGGCGGACCCGTGGTGAAAAACGGCGGCAGGGTGGCGGCGCCGTTGGCCTGGTGGGATGGGGGGGGCTGGGTGAGGTAGCTGTTGCTGCACAGGTTGGTGAGCTGGAAGAGAGACGGCGGAACGCTGAAGACGTGGCGCGCCGCCATCTGGTGGCCGGGGAAGTACAGAGGAGCCTGGCAGCCAGAGGCGGCGCTCGCGCCGCCGCGGCTGCCGCAGTTGTTGTGGCAGCCGCACGTTCCACAGCCCCCTGGCGGCTGCTGCTGCTGGGGGGGTGTGGGCTGCTGAGGGGGCAGCGGTTGGCTCTGCTGGAGGGTGAGGGGGCTGCCCGTGGCGGCGGGGGCGGTGCCACAGGAAGCGCTGCTGCTGCTGTGGGAGGGGCCGTCGCTCTGCGTGGAGCTGTGAACGAGGGAGGGGCTGTGGCTGCGGGCGGGGCCCGGGCTCTGTGTGAGGGCGGGTCCAGGGGGGGCCACCCCCGGCACCATGGGGGCTCCGACGGAGGGCAGAACAGAGTTGGGCACCAGGGGGAGGCTGTAGGCGGGAGGCATGCCCGAGGGAAGGCTCAGGCCGTGGTGCTTGGCGGGGGAGGAGTCCACATGCGGCAGAGCGGCCAGCCCCGGACTGACGTTGACCGGGTCTTGGCAGGACAGCAGGGGGGAGGAGTAGGAGGTGGGCCCGGGGGACATGACTCTCATGGCTCTGACGGGGGGCGGGTGTGGGCCTGCGGGGCTGGACTCCGGCGCCCCCTCAGGGCAGGCGGGGCTCTGGGGCAGGGCGGTTTTGAACCTCTGAACCAGCGGCTGCACCCCCAGGTTAGCCGGGGGGTGGAGCCCAAATGGGGGGATCCCAAAGGGGGGCAGCACCTCCCTCTTCTCGGGGTCCCCGGTGGCGCCCGGGCCTGGGACAGGTGGAGGTCCTAAAGACATCTGCACCATCATCCCCCCCAGGGCCTTCCCGTCAGGAACCAGGTTCTGGGCCGGGGGGGAGACCACGGGGATGGCTGAGTCGGCGGCTCCGTTGGGAAGAACGCAGGGAATAGGGTTGATGAAGGACAGGGGGGGGAACTCGGCGCCGGCGTCGGAGCAGAGAGTCTCCATCTGAGGCTTCAGGTTGTTGGAAGACAGACAGCGGACCCCCTCCACCACAGCCGGGTCTGTGAAGTACATGGCGGCAGTGCCCCCCTTCCTGCCATCGTCAGAGTGGCTGTCTGTGTCTGAAAGGAAAAGGGGGAGGAGTCAGTGCTGGGGGTTGGCTCGTGGGGAGCGCGTCTGTGTGTGTGCTTCACCTTTGTTGTTGTCATCCTCGCTGTCCAGGCTCTCGGCGCCGCGGTGCTGGGGGCTGGAGGGGGAGCTGTAGCTCTCCGACGACGTGTCGCCGCAGGTGTCAGGAATAGACACGCCCCCTGAAAGAAGGCGTTGATGTTTTGACTTCTAAAAAATGTATTTTCTGTAACAAAGTGTTACCCATCAGCTCACCTTTCCTCTGAGGGGACCGCGCCGCTGCCAGGTTAGTCACGGTAACGAAGCCGCCCCCTTTTCCCTTCGATCCACCCTTTTCCCTGTGGAAACAGCACGACAGTGACAACATGGCGGCGCAGCAGAACCTGAACTTTTTTCATGTGAGCGCAGCACCAACCTGTCTGCAGGCTGGACTCTGCTCTTCATCTTAGCGACGGCGTGGATTCTCTTCTCAGACTCACGATGCTGCAAACACCCAAAACAAGATTTGTCATTCACTCAAGCGGATGCCAAGAATCAGAAAAAAAATCTACTCCTGGTGATTAGAGAGGACGTTTAGTGAAGATCACACAGCAGACGTTTACGAGTGTGACCAGGCGAGGGCGCTCCGTCAGATCAGCCTCTGATCACATGATCACACAGATCAAACCGGCCGACTCGCCCAATCATTAACTCGTCCTTCTGGAACTGCAAGTCATCCTGAGGTGAATTCTGTTCCTCACTGCTTTGCTTGTGTGGCTCGTCTGCTTCAACAAACCTAGTTTGCTTTTTGTTTTTTGGGTTGTTTTTTTTAGGATTTCTCCGTTTCTGATAACAAACAGCAGAAAACTGAAGCAGCTATGGATCCATAGCCCCCAGTCATTTAAGCTAAAGTTTGCAGCTGTACTTCAGATCTGCAGGAATTCACTGAAATTATACATTTTATAACCAACTAAAAGCAGTTTTTACCTTAAAAAACAAACGACATTAAAGGAACATCATTTCTCGGATTTGATGAATTGATGTTGATATTCTTAGTAACAAGATTAATGACTATTATTTAATTTTTTAATCCATTTCTCATTCAGATCAGTTCTATTTTTTTTGTTAAAGTTATTTTTATTTCATTTAGTAACAATACATAACACTGAAATAATGCAACAGTAAATAAATGAAAACAAGCAGAAAGAATAAAACTTATATTATCTGCCTCTGTTGCTAAATCAACAAAATTAAATCAAAATATATCAAACAAGGAAAATGAAAATGATCTTTTACATAAATATTAGGGACATATAAGCAAAAATGCATACACATTTACATTAACAGTTGTCTATATAAACCCTCATTTAATTCTATTTACCTAAACTAGGTCCAGTGGCATTAACTATATAAGTTTTATGAAATTATTTTTCTACACATTATCTGTAATATTTGCTCCCTCTTAATAACACTTTTAAAGGCAGCTATTGTTTTAGTATTTTTGATTTCCTTGTCCAGTTTATTCCATATGCTGGAACCATAGATCTCTCCAACACTTGTGTTCTAAATCTTGGTTTTCTGAATATTTCATGTTATTTAAAGTTGATATGACTCTATCTTTTATTGAATTGATCCTGTAAATTGAGGAGTAACTATGACCTGTGTGCCTTAGACATAAGTTTGAGAATATTATAATCAACTATGTCACTAAACTTTAGTATTTTTCACCTTTGTTCAGCTTTAACCTGATTGCTTTTAGTCTTGCCTGCAGCCAAATAGGAAAACTTTAAAATGCAGTAGTGATTTACTCAAAAAAACAGCTGACTGTATACGAGTACTGGACTGAGTGACCCCTCCCCAGTTGTTTCGAACAGGAAGTAACTGCTGGCTCCAAAAAGCCAAAACCCTATAGACTTCTATAGAGTTTAAATCAGCTGTTAGTCATTCTATTTGTCAGAATCACTGTTCTGTTATCTTTTTTTTTAATATGCTCTTCATAAACCCATTTTTATTTCCAAGATATTTATTTTTATTGCAAGTCAATCCAGTTACAAACCGGCCAATCAGAAGCTTCAATAAGGTTTGAAATGTTTGCCGGCGTCTCCCAAGCCTCCCATCAAGCTTGCTTTTTATTGACGACAGCCGTTGCTATAGAAACGTAGACTCAGACCAATCACTGTCGACTGGCTCCAAGATGCAGAAAAATGGTAACTGAGTCAGCTTCATTAAGCTGGAGCCAATAGCAAGAGATTTTCTATGGGTGATGTCACAGTCGCTCAGTCCAGCGCTCATATACAGTCATGGGTACTATTTATGAAAAAGCTAGTTTTTATAAAGGTCAAAACTGAAGCATTTCTTGAATGGGAACTATAAATAAAGCTCCAGCTTTAAGCTTCACATTAAAGTTTCCTTTTGTTTTCCTCCAGGAATACTGTTCTAGTTTTTGTATAAAAGTTATTAATTCTTGGTCCAGTTCTTTATACAGTCTGGTTGTTATTCTGAAATAACGGCTGGAAATAAATGAGCAGAAGCTAAAGAAGAGCTGCAGCATCTGCACCAACGAGTATTTCAGAAAATACTACAGACTGTGTTCATCTCTGGTGGAGTCTAAACCTTTCATTTCATTTCATTTTCATTTCATTTATTGATTTATAAAGCACCTTCCACCACCAGTCAAGGAGGCCCAAAGTGCTGTACACAAGGAAA